>NC_085139.1:259125364-259425364 GCF_024139115.2 Armigeres subalbatus
AAGTTACGTAATACACCGGGTTTTGCGGACGACGTGTCATTAACAGTAATGGGCGAGAACTCGAAGAGTGAGGCGTCGTGACAGAGAATAGCCACGATCGAGAGCTGGATGAACGGAGTTAAGCACAAATAGCTCACCACAAAACGGAGGTGCTATAGTCAGCAACTGCAAGGGCTATCCAGCGGATGGAAATCGTCGTCGGAGGACATGCGATTGCTTCGAAGCGATCACGAAGCACCTGGGTGTGATGATCGACGACCGGCTAAATTTCAACAGCCACGTTGACTACGCCCGTGAAAAGTCGGCGAAGGCAATGAACGCAAGCGAGGATCATGCCAAACGTTGGTGGCTCCACGAAGCAGCACGAGGCGTCTGCTGTTGTAGTGTCTCGTCATCGATACTGGGTGGTGGGTTCCTGCCTGGGGCAAAGCACTGCAAACCAAGCGGAACCGAAAAGCTGAAAAGTGTTCCGGCTGATGGCCATACGAGTTGCTAGTGCGTATAGAACGATATCGTCGGAGGCAGTATGCGTTATCGCCGGATGGTACCCATTTGCATCACCCCTGGCGGAAGACATCGAGTGCTACCAGTGGAGAGAAACCGGAAACATGAGAAAGGTGGCGAAAATTCGTTCGATGGCGATGTGGCAGCAGAAGTGGGACAGTATGATAAAGGAAGGTGGACCCATGGCTCATTCCAAATCTGTCGAGTGGATGAACAGAAAGCGGCGAAGTAAACTTCTACCTGACGCAGTTCCTGTCGGGTCACGGATGCTTTCGGAAGTATTTACATCGGTTCGACACACCAATTCCCTCTAGTCCAGAATGTGAGAATGTTGAAGACGCCGAGCATGTGGTACGTCCGCGGTTTGCGGAAATTGTAGAGAAATGCTCGTCCCAAGCGCGAATAATATCGCAGAGCGAATGTGTCGAGGAAGACACGTGGAATTCGGTAAGCAGAGTCGACGCAAATACCGTCGGAGCTGCAGCGTAGATGGAGGCGAGATCAGCGAATTCGTGCAATTCTGGGGAGTATTCAGCGCGGTGAGCAGTGTTTGGCTTCGGGTCGCGGCGCCGGTGAACCGAAGTTTTCGCCAACCGGAATCGTCGGACCGACCTCGGCACTCGAACAGTCAACCTGCAGAAGAAAGAAGAAGAAGCGATTTGGGTACGTAGAACCGAGGACGATGTCGAGGGCAATGCGGAAAGTGTCCCCTGCGATAGCCGCCAGTGCGGGTAGCACCACCAGTGCGGAAGTTTCCTTCACGGAACTGGTGGACCACCCTCGACGCCGGGGGAGTCAGAGGATTCGAGTCAGGAAGTTCGGCATGGCCGTCGAGGGATCGAGACTACGTTGCAGGGAGCAGTGGATTAGTCAGCCAGGCGAACTAGCCTGCTAGGGGCCGGAATTTTAGAAGAAGTGCATGAGCACAGCCCCCCCGAAGTAGTCGCAGCATCCCGTGGTCCGGGGGATCGAGGCAAGGAGGATAAGGGACCCGGTTTTCCGGGAGGCACATTTTAGCAGGTCGGAGGAACCATCCTGTTCGCCTCGAGCATAGTGTGGATGCTCGAGGTGTCTGTCGCAGATTTTTGATGGCCTTTTAACCTTGTAAAAAGATAGATAGATAGATAGATAGATAGATAGATAGATAGATAGATAGATAGATAGATGATAGATAGATAGATAGATAGATAGATAGATAGATAGATAGATAGATAGATAGATAGATAGAGATAGATAGATAGATAGATAGATAGATGATAGATAGATAGATAGATAGATAGATAGATAGATAGATAGATAGAGTAGATAGATAGATAGATAGATAGATAGATAGATAGATAGATAGATAGATAGATAGATAGATAGATAGATAGATAGATAGATAGGATAGATAGATAGATAGATAGATAGATAGAGATAGATAGATAGATATAGAAGATGATAATAGATAGATAGATAGAAGATAGATAGATAGATGATGATAGATAGATAGATAGATAGATAGATAGATAGATAGATAGATAGATAGATAGATAGATAGATGATAGATAGATAGGTGGAAGATAAGATAGATGTGATAGATAGATAGACAGATAGATAGATAGATAGATAGATATAAAAGAAGAAGATAGAAGATAGAAGACAGATAGATAGATAGATAGATTGATATATAGATAGATAGATAGATAGATAGATAGATAGATAGATAGATAGATAGATAGATAGATAGATAGATAGATAAGATAGATAGATAGATAGATAGATAGATAGATAGATAGATAGATAGATAGATAGATAGATAGATAGATAGATAGATAGATAGATAGATAGATAGATAGATAGATGAAGATGTAGATAGATAGATAGAAGATAGATAGATAGATAGATAGATAGATAGATAGATAGATAGATAGAAGATTGAGATAGACAGATAGAAGATAGAGATGATGATAGACAGATGAGAAGATGAGATAGATAGACAGATAGATAGATAAGATAGATAGATGGTAGATAGATAGATAGACAGATGATAGATAGATAGATAGATAGATAGATAGATAGATAGGATAGATAGATAGATAGACAGATAGATAGATAGATAGATAGAGATAGATAGATAGAAGATAGATGAAGATAGATAGATAGATAGATAGATAGATGTAGATAGATAGATAGAAGATAGATAGATAGATAGATAGATAGGATAGATAGATAGATAGATAGATAGATAGATAGATAGATAGATAGATAGATAGATAGATAGATAGGATAGATAGATAGATAGATAGATAGATAGATAGATAGATAGATAGATAGATAGATAGATAGATAGATAGATAAGATAGATAGATAGATAGATAGATAGATAGATAGATAGATAGATAGATGAAGATAGATAGAAGATGATGCAGATAGATAGATAGATAGATAGAGAAGATTGAAGATAGACAGATAGATGATGAGATAGATAGATAGATAGAAGATGCAGATGATAGAAAGAAGATAGAGATGAGAGTGAGATAGATAGATAGATTCAGATAGATAGATAGATAGATAGATAGATAGATAGATAGATAGATAGATAGATAGATATAGATAGAAGATAGATAGATAGGATAGATAGATAGATAGATAGATAGATAGATGATAGATAGATAGATAGATAGATAGATAGATAGATAGATAGATAGATAGATAGATAGATAGATAGATAGATAGATAGATAGATAGATAGATAGATAGACAGATAGATAGATAGATAGATAGATAGATAGATAGATAGATAGATAGATAGATAGATAGATAGATAGATAGATAGATAGATAGATAGATAGATAGATAGATAGATAGATAGATAGATAGATAGATAGATAGATAGATAGAAGATAGATAGATGTGATAGATGAGATAGATAGATAGATAGATAGATAGATATAGAAGATAGATAGATAGATAGATAGAAGATAGATAGAAGATAGATAGACAGATAAGATAGAAAAGATAGAAGACAGATAGATAGATGACAGATAGATAGATAGTGAGGATAGAGATCAGATAGATAGAAGATAGGATAGATAGATAGATAGATAGATAGATAGATAGATAGATAGATAGATAGATAGATAGATAGATAGATAGATAGATAGAAGTCGAGTGCAGAGACCTGGACGAGATTACGTCGGAAGACGAACTGAGGGAGGCTCTTGTCTCACAATGTATGCTGAGTGAGGTGCAGATGACGATCCGGCTTAGGAAAGCGTACGGTGGTACACAAGTAGCAGCGATACGATTACGCAGTTGCTGCCAACAAAGGTGGAGGTGGGCAAGGTGAAAGTCGGATGGTCGGGGCTGCTGAGACTCACCCGCGGGTCACCAAAGAGATGGAGAGATGCTTCAAATGCATGGCGTTTGGCCACCAGGCGCGAAACTGCAAAGGCCCGGATAGATCCGGTCTATGTAGGAAATGTGGTGAAGAAGGACACGTTGCTAGGGACTGCGCGAAGCAACCAAGATGCCTGCTCTGCAAACCGGAGGACGAAACGACCATACGACGGGTGGCTTCCAATGCCCTGCCTACAAGAAGGCGATGGCGGGCCGAGATTAATGGAGATCATCCAGTTAATCTCAACCACTGACACCGCACAGCAGCTGTTGTGGCAGTCGACAACAGAAGCAATGTGTGACGTGGCAATTATTGCTGAGCCGTACCGGATTCCTTCTGATAACGGCAACGGGTGGGGATGCTACGGGATTGCGGCTATCCAGTGATGGGCAGATTTCTATCCAAGAGGTGGTAGACAGTTCATGCGAGGGTTTCAATCGCCAAAATTAACGGATCTTTGTGTGTAGCTGTTACGCACCCCCAAGGTGGACTTTGAGCAGTATAACCGGATGCTGGACTCACTCACGGAGAAGCTGATCCGAAACCAGTGATCATCGGAGGCGATTTCAATGCAGTGGGATTGGGAAGCAGACCGACTAACGCCAGAGGTTACAGTTTGCTGGAGGCGCTGGCTAAGTGGAAGTAAGATTGTGCAACGAAGGTACCTTAGTACATTCCGCAGAGATGGCAGGGAGTCCATCATCGATGTCACGTTCTGCAGTCCGTCGATGGCGAGAACATGAACTGGAGAGGAAGAATATACCCATAGCGATCACCAGGCGATCCGATATAGTGTTGGAACGCGAACGCCGACGGTACGAAGGGAGACAAGGTCTCAGTTGAAGATGGAAGACGAAGGACTTCGATAAGGATCTTTTATCGAAGCACTTCGAGGAACAGCGACGCTACAAACCTTGACGCAGACCAACTGACGGAAACGCCAGCGAGGGCTTGCGATGCGACGATGCCGAGGAAATTGAGCCGAATAGCCGACGGCCAAGTTACTGGTGGAACGAAATCTGCCAACCTTCGCGCTGCCTGTCTCAGAGCTAGGAGACACGTTCAGAGGGCACGGTCTGAAATGGTCAGAGAGGAGCGAAAGAGTTTTCCGTGAAGCTAGAGCGGTTTCAAACGGGCGATCCAAATCAGCAAGTCTAACTGCTTCAAGGAGTTGTGCGAAGCTGACGCTGATCCTTGGGTAACGCTTATCGAGTTGTGACAAAGAAGATCAGGGGTCCAGCGACGCCAGCCGAAATGTGTCCGGACAAGCTGAAGATCATCGTGGACGGTCTTTTCCCAGCATGGTTCTACGACTTGGCCGCGTACGCCGTACGAAGATGAAGACCGAGTAACCGCTGCAGGTATGCAAGTCACCAATGACGAGCTATTATCAGTGGCGAAAGGTTTGAAGTGAAAAAGCTCCCGTCCGGATGGAATTTAAATGTTGCTCTAAAATCCGCGAGGCGTTCCCGGATCTGTTCAGGATGGTGCTGCAGAAGTGTTTAGTAGACGGTAATTTCCGGACACGTGGAAGATCCAGAACTGCTGCTGCCGAAACCAGGAAACCGCCGGGGAATCCAGCATCGATAGGCCCCATGTCTGCTGGATACACTGGAAGCTTCTGGAAAGGTTTATCTCATAGGCTTACAAGTTCACGAGGATGAGACTGGTATCGGAAAACAGTTCGGATTCCGTAAAGGCAGATCGACTGTGGATGCAATCAGGACAGTCATTGAAGATGCAGAGAGGGCGTCCAAGAAGAAGAGGAGCGGCAATCGGTTCTGCGCGGTAGTGACGATTGACGTCAAAAACGCGTCTAATAGTGCCAGCAGGAGGCCATCGCCGCAGCGCTGCATGGAATGCGGAATCCCCGACTTCCTGTAAAATCCTAGGAGCTACTTCCTGAACCGGATTCTGGCTTACGACACGAACTCGGGGCAGAAGTCGATCAGGTTACGGCGGCGTTCCACAAGGTCCATACAGGCCCGACGTTATGGAATGTGATACAACGGTGCTGATGCTGAAGTTGCCCAAATGGTAAAGATTTACGGATTCGCGGATGATGTCGTCCTAACGATAACCGGTGAGTCACTGGAGGAGGTGGAAATGTGGTGGCGGAAGCGACCGACGCAGAAACCTGATGAATGGAGTCAAGCTGCAGCCGGCTCATCACAAAACGGAAGTGATGCTGGTCAGCAACCGCAAAGAATCCAGCGGATGCAGATTACCATCGGAGGGCACGACATCCCGTCGGTGCGACTCTGAGACATCTAGGTGTGATGATTGATGACCGTGAACTTCAACACCCACGTGGACTATTCCCGTGAAAAGGCGGCTCAAATGATCAGTGCGTTAGCAAGGATCATGCCGAACGTCGGCGGTCCGAAAGGCAGCAGTAGGCGTCTTATTGCGTCAGTATCATCCTCGATACCAGGTAGAGTTCCAGCCTGGGAGCTGGCCAAGACGAAACGTAACCGGAAGGCTGAATAGCGTGTTTCTGACGGCCATTCGAGTCGCGAGTCGTACCGAACTATTTCGTCGGAGGCCGTTGCGTATCGCAGGGATGATTCCAGTCTGCATAACCCTAGCAGAGGACATCGAGTGCTACCAACGGAGGGATACCAGAAATGTGAGGAAGGCGGTGAGACTGGACCTCTGGTGAAGTGGCAGCAGGAGGGACAATGCGAATAATGGAAGGTGGAACCATCGGCTCATCCCCAATGTGTCGACGTGGGTGAACAGGGAGCAGAGGTGAACTTTACAGTCCCTGTCCGGACACGGCTGTTTCCGCCAATATTTGCACCGGTGTGGCCATGCGTCATCGCCATTCTGCCCGGCGTGTATCGACGTAGAGGAGACTCCAGAGCACGTGATATTCGACTGCCCGAGGTTTGCGGAGGCATCGTAGGAGAATGCCTGCCATAAGGGCGGACAACATCGCAGAGCAGAATGTGTCACGATGAAGGTACGTGGCATGCGGTAACCAGAGTCGTGACACAAATAATGTCAGAGCTGCAGCGTCGATGGAGAAGGGACCAGCAAGTAAGCGTCGGTTTGGAGCAAAATCCAGCACAGTGAGCAGTGTTGGGTCTCGAGTCGTCGGGGCGCCAGCGAACCGGAAGTCTTCTGCCAACCGGAATCGTCGGACCGACCTCGGCACTCGAACCGTCAACCTGCTGAAGAAAGAAGAAAGAAGAAGAAAGTGCTTCGGGTATGTAGGGCACCGCCAGTGCGGACGTTATCCACCACCGGAACTGTCGGACCACCTCTGCAACCCGAAGACGAAGTCGGCGCTATGCGCGAAAGCGTCCCCTGTGATAGCCGCCGGTAGTCGGGGCACCATCAGTGCGGAAGTTTCCTTCACCGGAACTGGTGGACCACCCTCGACGCCGGGGGAAGTCAGGAGGATTCGAGTGAGGAAGTTTGTGGCACAACCGCCGAGGGATCGAGAATGTAGCAGTGGATCTCAGCAAGCCAGTCGGCGAACTAGCCTAAGCTAGGGGCCGGAATTTTAGAAGAAGTGCATGAGCACAGCCCCCCCCGAAGTAGTCGCAGCATCCCGTGGTCCCGGGGGGATCGAGGCAAGGAGGATAAGGGACCCGGTTTTATCCGGGAGGCACATTTTTAGCAGGTCGGGAGGAGCCCATCCCTGTTCGCCTTCAAGCATAGTGTGGATGCTCGAGGTGTCTGTCGCGCAGATTTTTGATGGCCTTTAACCCTTGTAAAAAAGAAAAAAGAAAAAAAAAAGATAGATAGATAGATAGATAGATAGATAGATAGATAGATAGATAGATAGATAGATAGATAGATAGATAGATAGATAGATAGATAGATTTTTTTTCTTCCCAAGCAATGGAGGGGGAATCTGCTCAACAGACTTCCTGGGTTGGAAGTCCTGGAAGTGCGGGGTTAGGGACCACCTTCAACAGCAAACGAGGGAGGCAGGACTACATCCCCGACCCGCTAAACCGTTTGCTCGCGGCGGAGCGCTTCCTTAAACACCTCGTCGTCGAAGTACGACGTCTTCCACATACGAGAGCTAGGCGTCGCCCCTTCTTCCATCCGCGGAATGCTGGTCGTGTAGTCGATACTGTAACGAACCGCCAGGTGTTCGCTGTGAGTGTAGCCATCATCTACTCTCCAGTTCGAACTACTTGTTTGGTCAGGGCTCTAGAACGTAACGTCGATAATCGACTCGGCCTCGTTCCAGCTTTAGGTACTTTTGGTACCGACATTAGCCAAGTCCATATCCAACATGGCCAGCGATTTCAGCAGGATCTGCCCCCGTTGATTCGTGGAACGGCTTCCCCATTCCACGGCCCAAGTGTGGAAGTCCCCCGCTATCACCACCAGATAGCTGTCACACAATCCAGCATACGACCGAACTGCTCGATCGACCTTCGAGGAGGCGCATAGCAGCTGCTGAAGAAGATCACGTTGACTTTGGCAATGACGAATCCCTTGTGTGTCGAAGACATCAACTCTTGGACTGGGTATCCCCCCGTTGTCCATATTTCCACCATTTTAGACCCATCGGTGACCCAATTACTGTTCTTGGCAGGTACCCGGTAAGGATCCGCTTTGATGGCGATAACCGTCCCCATTCTGACACAGCAGTTGCTGGGCTGCATCACAGTGGTTCAGGTATAGCTGTGTTACCTGCACTGTGATTTTGCAGCACGCTTGAACGCCGGGCACTTCGAACCCGCCATGGGGTGCTTGCTGTTTACAGCTTTGCTGGAACAAATCAAACACTTGGGAGGGTTCGTGCAGCATTGTGCCTTATGTCCCTCCAATCCCCAGCGTCGGCCGAGCTTGCTTCTGTTAGGGCATTTACAGTCCCATTCCTTGTGCCCCGGTTCCAGGCACTTGAAGCAAACTTCGAGTTGCTCGTATATGCCCACAGGGCACACCGACCAACCCATCTTGATGCTCCCTAACTTGACTACCTTGAAGGCGTCCGCTGTAGATAGCCGAACCAATGCTACCTGCGTCCCTGACGGACCTTTTCGTACCCGAACGGCTGCGGTTGGCGTCTCCACTTCACACTGTCACCGCAGTACAATGACGAGCTCTTCGACTTCGGTGATCTCTGTTGTGTCACCCACACCAAACACCTAATAATTGTACATACCTTAAGTTAAAACACCTTGATAAAACGTCAAACAATGTAACTGATGTAATACCGAGCTCTCGAGATAAACAGTGAATAAACATTCGTCCTCTTTTCATTTGGACCACCGACCAAGCTAGACGTCTTTTTCTTTTCAAGTGGCGACGAGGGAAAACTTTTTACAGTGACTAGTGAATAATTAGTAAAAGCTAAATCCGTTTAAGTAAACGATTACTGTTTTTGCTATACTTATTGCAGTGCTTAAGTGTGTTTGAAGGGTTACCGCAAAGCGGCACTTTTACGAGTACGGGTGTGATTTTTATCAACGACAACGGGTACGCAAAAGCACGTCGACGGCAGCTTGTGGTTACGGGATCAGCCGGCATTTTGTAAAAGTGCAAGTAAAGCGTTTGCTGAAAATTTTGTTTGGTGCACGCCAAGGACAGCCTACGGCATATATCACGGCATACAAGACGAAATCTGGCCGTTGCGACGACGGAAACGACGGTATTAGCTAGCCACACGACGAAAATTGTACATCTGTTCGAGAAATTTCCTGCTGCAACGGCAACGGCGGCAAACAATAGCGAGAGGTGCTGACTGTATCTGCAAATTGGTTTTCAAAGGCGCCGAATAACCAAGTCAGTGGTAGCTGGTTTTGTTTAACATCGTACGTTTTTGCGGAGGAGAAAAAGACCGTTGTCGTCGAAAGGCAGTGGTGGAGTTCCACGCTGGGAAATCAGTGTCACGTCGTTTTTCGGAGAACACAGTGTAGGGTAACTGCGACAATTGTCGGCACGGGCAAAGGCCTAGGCAAAAGCCAATAGCATCTGAACGGGTAAGTTGTTTTTGATCCTTTTATTGCGCGAGCCTATAAATGAAGAATTTATATTTCTTTTGTTCATTTTATTTATTTTGTTCATTTTATTTATTTTGTTCATTTTATTTATTTTGTTCATTTTATTGCTTTTATTCATTTTATTTCTTTTGTAAAGAATTAAACATGTTTGCAAATCAAATTCCAGGCGGCATGGCTTCTAGTATTGAACCATACCGCAAGGGTACTTCCTTCTCAGACTGGGTTGACCGTCTGCAATTTTCTTTTGAGGCAAATGAATTGTCAGAAGTACAAAAAAGTCGCATTTCATGAATTTGTGTGGACCCTATGTTAATTACGCTGAAATTGTAAATAAGTTGAAACAAAGGTTCGACAAAACCGAACCAGATTTAGTTCAGCGATTCCGGTTTAGTCATCGCGTCCAACAACCAGATGAGTCAGCCGAGGATTTCGTCTTGGCGGTAAAACTCCAAGCGGAATTCTGCGGTTTTGGCGGGTTTAAGGACATTGCTATTCAAGATAGAATTCTGCATGGACTTAGAGATGAGGCATTGAAGCAAAGGCTTCTGAATGAGGAAAACTTAACCCTTGAATCTATGGACAAATTCATTACAACATGGAATATAGCAAAAGACAATGCGAAAACTATTAACACGGGGTTTCCTCAGGGTTCTCGGATAAATCAACTGCTTCAGGTTTATAATACGACAAGGGACAGTCCGGTGGGAACACCGGAGCGCCCAAATCAAGTTCGGATACCAGTTAGGGAAAGATTAGGTTTCCAGCCCTACAGACAAAACAACCGGAACACACAACCATACAATAACATAAGACGTACCCAAGATTACAACAATCATGCACAAAAGACAATTAGATTCAATTACCGGAACAATGACAGACGAAGGACAGACTACTCTAATATGACGTGCGATTTTTGTGGGGTCAAAGGACACATAAAAAGGAAATGTTTTAGGTTAAAGAAATGAAAAGGGATGCAGTAAAGTTCGTGGATGTTGCGAAACCGGGTACGAGCGCGGAGAAAGACCTGAGCACTGGGCAGAATGTCGACGTTTCAGGGAGCTGACAATGACAGCTATGATGATGAATATAATTCAGGTGATTTGCAGTGTATGTGTGTTGCGTCTCTTAATAAAATAAGTGAACCATGTCTTATAAATGTCTCAATTGATGATCGTTTGGTGCAAATGGAGGTTGATTGTGGTTCTAGTGTAACCGTTATGGGAAAATCTCAATATTTTTCGTTATTCAAAAAGCCTTTAACTTGCTTTAACCATGAGTGAGAAGCAACTGCTAGTTGTCAATGGGTCAAAACTAAAAATTGAAGGGGAAACAAATGCTTTAGTGAATCTAAATGGATTGAAAATGAAATTAAATCTTTTAATTTTAAACACAGATTTTAAATTTATCCCCTTGTTTGGCCGAAATTGGCTTGATGTTTTCTTTCCTCAATGGAGGAACAATTTTCTTAGTGATCAAATGGTAAACAGGGTAGATTCAACGGACAAAGAGTGTATTATTGGGGAAATTAAAAGCAAATTTGCGAAAGTTTTTATGAAAAAATTTTCAACGCCCATTAAAGATTTTGAGGCTGATTTGGTGTTAAAAAGTGATGTACCCTATCGGTTGAGGGGAAAAGTCCTGGATTCACCTGTCATAAGACGAGTTTATACAATCCCCTTGAATTCCACCACTTAATTGTATCTTGACAGATACGTATTTCGACCTCAACAGTAAGGCCGTCTTCAGTGTCTCGTACTTGACTCGACTCGACTCGTCTTATGACAGGTGAAAACATTCCACTAAAAAGCTCAAAATAATTTTCTTATCAGTCCTGGATTATTTGACCAAACTAGAAAAAGAAAATGTGATTACACCGGTGAAGACCAGTGAATGGGCATCACCAGTGGTTGTAGTTATGAAAAAAAAAAATAATGAAATAAGACTCGTAATTGATTGTAAAGTTTCAATAAATAAAGTTTTAATACCAAATACTTACCCTTTACCTTTGGCAGCCGACTTGTTCGCTAAATTGGCAAATTGTAAAGTTTTTTGTACGCTAGACCTGGAGGGAGCTTATACACAGCTAGCATTGACTGAACGTTCCAAGAAATGTATGGCGATCAACACAATCAAGGGATTGTTCACCTATAATCGTTTACCTCAGGAGGCTTCCTCAAGTGCATCGATTTTCCAACAGGTTATGGATCAAATTTTAGAAGGGATTATAAACGTTTATGTTTACCTTGATGATGTATTCATAGCAGGTGAAAACTTGGAGATTTGTCGTGAAAAATTGTTTCTTGTTTTGGAAAGACTCGCAAATGCAAATATCAAAGTAAATGCCTTATTTGGGCCATATTCTTAGCGAAAATGGGTTACTACCTAGTCCAGACAAAATTTCAACAATTCAAAGAGCAAAGGTTCCTGGAAATGTGATTGAGCTAAAGTCATATTTAGGCTTGATCAACTACTATAATCGTTTCGTGTCCCATATGTCTATCAAGTTATTCCATTTGTATAAACTATTGAAGAAAAATACTAAATTTGTTTGGGATGGTAATTGTGAAAAAGCTTTCCAAAAAAGCAAAAACGCACTGGTTAATACCAATTTTTTAGAATTTTATGACCCATCAAAAGACATTGTAGTAGTAACAGACGCTTCAGGCTATGGCCTAGGAGGAGTGATTGCACATGTGATAGAAGGCATCGAAAAGCCTATTAGTTTTACTTCTTTTACGTTAAATGACGCGCAGAAAGGTTACCCAATTCTTCACCTGGAAGCTTTAGCCTTGGTTTGTACTATTAAAAAATTCCTTAAATATTTATATGGGCAAAGGTTCATTGCTTATACTGATCACAAACCATTGATAGTGATTTTCGGCAAAGAAGGGAAAAATTCCATATTTGTAACAAGACTCCAACGATACATACTTGAACTCTCGATTTACGATTTTGAAATACGGTACAGACCTTCTGCAAAAATGGGAAACGCGGATTTTTGTTCGAGATTCCCATTAGAGCAGAAGGTTCCTATTGAGTTAGATCATGAGTTTATAAAAAGTATAAACTTTGGTGATGAATTACCCATTGATTTTGATTTGATTGCCAAATGGACAAAGGACGACGAGTTTTTACAACAACTTACGAAATATTTGCGTGATGGATGGCCAAAAAAGCTGGATAAATGTCTAATGGACGTTTTTGCAAATCAAGCTGATTTGGAAATTGTTGAAGGGTGCATTTTGTACCAGAACAGGGTGGTAATTCCACATAAAATGCAAAACGGAATTTTGAAGCTTTTACACGCCAACCACGCAGGAATAGTTAAAATGAAACAATTGGCAAGAAGGCAAGTGTACTGGTTTGGCATTAATAAAGCATTAATTCATTGAGAAGTATGTACCGAATTGTGATGTGTGTGGAAGTATGGTAATAGTACCAAAAACAAAATTTTTATCCAACTGGAAACCTACAACAAGACCCTTCAGCCGAGTTCACATTGACTTCTTTTTTTTTTTTCTCACCACACTTTTCTACTGATTGTTGATTCTTTCTCAAAGTGGTTGGAGGTAGAATGGATGAAGAAGGGCACGGATTGTGCAAAAGTGGTGAAGAAATTGGTAGCTTATTTTGCTAGATTTGGGTTACCAGATGTACTGGTATCTGACGGTGGACCTCCATTTAATTCATATTCATTCACGACATTTCTTGAAAAGAAGGGGATAAAAGTATTGAAAAGTCCAGCCTATAACCCCTCCAGTAATGGGCAGGCGGAACGGCTGATCAGAACTGTTAAAACAGTATTGAAAAAGTTTTTATTAGAATCAGACTTGCAAGATGTTGATTTGGAGGATCAGATAAACTTATTTCTAATGAACTATAGAAATAATATTGCTTCAAGTGATGGGCAACTTCCCTCAGAAAAAATTTTCCTTTTTAAACCAAAAACGATTTTGGACCTTGTAGGTAATAATAGAATCGAATATAAAGCTAATGCAATTACGAACGATGTCGAACGACATCATTATAAATTCAATTAGATGAGGTCTGTAAAAAACGTGCAACAATTTCACGAGTGCCGCGCTGATGTTATCGGAGTCGGAGAGCGTAATTATTCTCTGGGCGAGAGCGTAGTATGTGCAGCCGAGTGGAGAGAAAAAGTGGCCGCACTTCATCATAGAAGTGATTGCTACTTCAGTTTTGTGACGGATAGTGTGGAGAACGGACGAGTGATAAAAAAAAAGAAAACTTGAAAAGAAAAAATAATGGAAGCTAATAAAATAATATAAAAATATTGGAAAGTATTTATTGAGTGTATTTAGTGTTTTAATGAAAAGAAAACCCGACAATGGCATGGTCGGTAGAAGTTGTGCGCTCCTTTTTTTTACGAAGTGCTTTTTGTGATTTTTGTTTTTCGGAAATCTGACGTGAAAAAAAGTGCTTGTGTTGTATTCCGATGATCCCCCGAATTTTCTTCTACGGCCTTATATGCAACTTCTGATGATCCAAGTAAGTTTGTTGTCGTTGTTACTGTTACCTCTACTTGATAAAATAGAAACAAGAATTGTGTGATGGGTTGTTTTTCTGCTGCAAACTCAGCGTCCAAAAAAATGGTGTCGAATTGGTGCCCCTGAAAATTTAGCAGCAAGCAGTAGAATAGTTGTCGAGTTGGTAGCCCTAATGTTGACCTCTGAGAACTGAGTGTTTTCTTGTAGTGATTTTTTGGGTTTATTGTCATGTAAAAAAAAAAGAATGCAAACTCTTTAAAAGAAATAAGCACGGACATTTTGGAACAATTTTCAATATATGTAAATGCTTAACTGTAGATACAAAAATCAAAGTCTGTGTTCATATTCACATAACTCGAAAACGGTTTGAGAGATTTGTTTCATTCTTTCAGCAGATATGTTCGATATAGTTTTCACGGGTTTATATGATATTTCCTGAAGCAAAAGTTACAAGGAAAATGTAAATCGTGAAAAAAAGCGAATGGAAATTGCGCATGGGCCGTTCATAATGCTCATTTTTACCTGCTATGTAGGACAAAGTCTGCCGGGTCAACTAGTAAAATACACAAGCGAGAATTTTAAAACGTATTGCTCATAGTTATTCCTTGAATGCACTTCCCTATGATAATTGGGAATTCCGTGTTTTTTTTGGCCTTTGATAGCCATGCTCGAGATACCGAATAAAAATTTTAGAATTCAGTATTACACTCCAGTTTGAAAATAAACATTTCTTAGATTTTCTTGAGTACCCTAGAAAGTATTGTTATGAGTCATACACTAAATTTTAAATGAACTTTTCGTAATATGATATAAGGTAATAAGTACCGTAAACAATAATAATAAACAATGCAAATTCTGAGAATTTATCCCTACAGTTATTTTCGTCAAACAACACGGTGTATGGTTAATAAATTGTTGACCTAATCGAACTAGAAATTGAAAATTATATAGAGCCTTTTGTAGCTTAAAATATTTCACGTGAACCTGTATAGTGAGTTGACTGAAAATCCAGCTGACATGCTGGTACGTCCTGGTGAGTGAGCGTCGAACTCGAGATGGTCGAGTTGACTAAAAATCCAGCTGAAATACTGGTACGTCCAGGCGAGTGGACGTCGAACTCGAGATGGTCGAGTTGACTAAAAATCCAGTTGAAATGCTGGTACGTCCAGGCGAGTGGACGTCGAACTCGAGATGGTCGAGTTGACTAAAAATCCAACTAATATGCTGGTACGTCCAGGTGAGTGGGCGTCAAACTCGAGATGGTCGAGTTGACTAAAAATCCAGCTGAAATGCTGGTACGTCCAGGCGAGTGGACGTCGAACTCGAGATGGTCGAGTTGACTAAAAATCCAGTTGAAATGCTGGTACGTCCAGGCGAGTGGACGTCGAACTCGAGATGGTCGAGTTGACTAAAAATCCAGCTGAAATGCTGGTACGTCCAGGCGAGTGGACGTCGAACTCGAGATGGTCGAGTTGACTAAAAATCCAGCTGAAATGCTGGTACGTCCAGGCGAGTGGACGTCGAACTCGAGATGGTCGAGTTGACTAAAAATCCAGCTAAAATGCTGGTACGTCCAGGTGAGTGGGCGTCAAACTCGAGATGGTCGAGTTGACTAAAAATCCAGCTGAAATGCTGGTACGTCCAGGCGAGTGGACGTCGAACTCGAGATGGTCGAGTTGACTAAAAATCCAGCCGAAATGCTGGTACGTCCAGGTGAGTGGGCGTCCAACTCGAGATGGTCGAGTTGACTAAAAATCCAGTTGAAATGCTGGTACGTCCAGGCGAGTGGACGTCGAACTCGAGATGGTCGAGTTGACTAAAAATCCAGCCGAAATGCTGGTACGTCCAGGCGAGTGGACGTCGAACTCGAGATGGTCGAGTTGACTAAAAATCCAGCTGAAATGCTGGTACGTCCAGGCGAGTGGACGTCGAACTCGAGATGGTCGAGTTGACTAAAAATCCAGCTAAAATGCTGGTACGTCCAGGTGAGTGGGCGTCAAACTCGAGATGGTCGAGTTGACTAAAAATCCAGCTGAAATGCTGGTACGTCCAGGCGAGTGGACGTCGAACTCGAGATGGTCGAGTTGACTAAAAATCCAGTTGAAATGCTGGTACGTCCAGGCGAGTGGACGTCGAACTCGAGATGGTCGAGTTGACTAAAAATCCAGCTGAAATGCTGGTACGTCCAGGCGAGTGGACGTCGAACTCGAGATGGTCGAGTTGACTAAAAATCCAGTTGAAATGCTGGTACGTCCAGGCGAGTGGACGTCGAACTCGAGATGGTCGAGTTGACTAAAAATCCAGCTGAAATGCTGGTACGTCCAGGTGAGTGGGCGTCAAACTCGAGATGGTCGAGTTGACTAAAAATCCAGCTGAAATGCTGGTACGTCCAGGCGAGTGGACGTCGAACTCGAGATGGTCGAGTTGACTAAAAATCCAGCCGAAATGCTGGTACGTCCAGGAGATGGTCGAGTTGACTAAAAATCCAACAAATATGCTGGTACGTCCAGGTGAGTGGGCGTCAAACTCGAGATGGTCGAGTTGACTAAAAATCCAGCTGAAATGCTGGTACGTCCAGGCGAGTGGACGTCGAACTCGAGATGGTCGAGTTGACTAAAAATCCAGTTGAAATGCTGGTACGTCCAGGCGAGTGGACGTCGAACTCGAGATGGTCGAGTTGACTAAAAATCCAGCTGAAATGCTGGTACGTCCAGGCGAGTGGACGTCGAACTCGAGATGGTCGAGTTGACTAAAAATCCAGCTGAAATGCTGGTACGTCCAGGCGAGTGGACGTCGAACTCGAGATGGTCGAGTTGACTAAAATCCAGCTAAAATGCTGGTACGTCCAGAGTGAGTGGGCGTCAAACTCGAGATGGTCGAGTTGACTAAAAATCCAGCTGAAATGCTGGTACGTCCAGGCGAGTGGACGTCGAACTCCGAGATGGTCGAGTTGACTAAAAATCCAGCCGAAATGCTGGTACGTCCAGGTGAGTGGGCGTCCAACTCCGAGATGGTCGAGTTGACTAAAATCCAGCTGAAATGCTGGTACGTCCAGGCGAGTGGACGTCGAACTCGAGATGGTCGAGTTGACTAAAATCCAGCCGAAATGCTGGTACGTCCAGGCGAGTGGACGTCGAACTCTAGATGGTCGAGTTGACTAAAAATCCAGCTGAAATGCTGGTACGTCCAGGCGAGTGGACGTCGAACTCGAGATGGTCAGAGTTGACTAAAATCCAGCTAAAATGCTGGTACGTCCAGGTGAGTGGGCGTCAAACTCGAGATGGTCGAGTTGACTAAAAATCCAGCTGAAATGCTGGTACGTCCAGGCGAGTGGACGTCGAACTCGAGATGGTCGAGTTGACTAAAATCCAGTTGAAATGCTGGTACGTCCAGGCGAGTGGACGTCGAACTCGAGATGGTCGAGTTGACTAAAAATCCAGCTGAAATGCTGGTACGTCCAGGCGAGTGGACGTCGAACTCGAGATGGTCGAGTTGACTAAAAATCCAGTTGAAATGCTGGTACGTCCAGGCGAGTGGACGTCGAACTCGAGATGGTCGAGTTGACTAAAAATCCAGCTGAAATGCTGGTACGTCCAGGTGAGTGGGCGTCAAACTCGAGATGGTCGAGTTGACTAAAAATCCAGCTGAAATGCTGGTACGTCCAGGCGAGTGGACGTCGAACTCGAGATGGTCGAGTTGACTAAAAATCCAGCCGAAATGCTGGTACGTCCAGGCGAGTGGACGTCGAACTCGAGATGGTCGAGTTGACTAAAAATCCAACTAAAATGCTGGTACGTCCAAGTGAGTGGGCGTCAAACTCGAGATGGTCGAGTTGACTAAAAATCCAGCTGAAATGCTGGTACGTCCAGGCGAGTGGACGTCGAACTCGAGATGGTCGAGTTGACTAAAAATCCAGCCGAAATGCTGGTACGTCCAGGCGAGTGGACGTCGAACTCGAGATGGTCGAGTTGACTAAAAATCCAGCTGAAATGCTGGTACGTCCAGGCGAGTGGACGTCGAACTCGAGATGGTCGAGTTGACTAAAAATCCAGCTAAAATGCTGGTACGTCCAGGTAAGTGGGCGTCAAACTCGAGATGGTCGAGTTGACTAAAAATCCAGCTGAAATGCTGGTACGTCCAGGCGAGTGGACGTCGAACTCGAGATGGTCGAGTTGACTAAAAATCCAGTTGAAATGCTGGTACGTCCAGGCGAGTGGACGTCGAACTCGAGATGGTCGAGTTGACTAAAAATCCAGCTGAAATGCTGGTACGTCCAGGTGAGTGGACGTCGAACTCGAGATGGTCGAGTTGACTAAAAATCCAGTTGAAATGCTGGTACGTCCAGGCGAGTGGACGTCGAACTCGAGATGGTCGAGTTGACTAAAAATCCAGTTGAAATGCTGGTACGTCCAGGCGAGTGGACGTCGAACTCGAGATGGTCGAGTTGACTAAAAATCCAGCTGAAATGCTGGTACGTCCAGGCGAGTGGACGTCGAACTCGAGATGGTCGAGTTGACTAAAAATCCAGCTGAAATGCTGGTACGTCCAGGCGAGTGGACGTCGAACTCGAGATGGTCGAGTTGACTAAAAATCCAGCTAAAATGCTGGTACGTCCAGGTGAGTGGGCGTCAAACTCGAGATGGTCGAGTTGACTAAAAATCCAGCTGAAATGCTGGTACGTCCAGGCGAGTGGACGTCGAACTCGAGATGGTCGAGTTGACTAAAAATCCAGTTGAAATGCTGGTACGTCCAGGCGAGTGGACGTCGAACTCGAGATGGTCGAGTTGACTAAAAATCCAGTTGAAATGCTGGTACGTCCAGGCGAGTGGACGTCGAACTCGAGATGGTCGAGTTGACTAAAAATCCAGCTAAAATGCTGGTACATCCAGGTGAGTGGGCGTCGAACTCTAGATGGTCGAGTTGACTAAAAATCCAGCTGAAATGCTGGTACGTCCAGGCGAGTGGACGTCGAACTCGAGATGGCCGAGTTGACTAAAAATCCAGCTAAAATGCTGGTACGTCCAGGTGAGTGGGCGTCAAACTTGAGATGGTCGAGTTGACTAAAAATCCAGCTGAAATGCTGGTACGTCCAGGCGAGTGGACGTCGAACTCGAGATGGTCGAGTTGACTAAAAATCCAGTTGAAATGCTGGTACGTCCAGGCGAGTGGACGTCGAACTCGAGATGGTCGAGTTGACTAAAAATCCAGTTGAAATGCTGGTACGTCCAGGCGAGTGGACGTCGAACTCGAGATGGTCGAGTTGACTAAAAATCCAGCTGAAATGCTGGTACGTCCAGGCGAATGAGAAGAAAAATGACTATATTGAAGAAAATGTAAAAGACGGTGTGTGAAGAAGTTGGACGATATTTTCCTGATTTTGATGCAAGACTGTTATTCAAAGCCTGGTAACCTCCATCCATGAATGCATGAACAAGATCAGTATTTTAATAGCGAGTAGAGTTAGAGAATGTAAAAAACGATGTTAAAAGAAGTTGGATGACACTTTACTGATTTTGACGTAAAACTGACTTTCAAGGGCCTGGTAAGCTCTATACATGACTGTATGAACAAGATCAGTGTTTGAGTAGAGAGTAGAGTTAGATAAATTAAAAGACGATGTGTGAAGAAGTTTGATGCTATTTTCCTGATTTTTGATACGAGTAGAGTTAGAAAAAAGTATAAGACGATGTGAGAGGAAGTTGGATAATATTTTCCTGATTTTGATGAAAAACTGACATTCAAGGGCCTGGTAAGCTCTATCCATGACTGCATGAACAAGTAGCGCTTAGAGTAAGAAAATTTAAAAGACGATGTGTGAAGAAGTTTGATGATATTTTCCTAATTATGATGCAAGATTGGTATTCAATTGCCTGGTAAGCTCTATCCATGACTGCAGGAAGAAGATCAGTATTTGAGTAGCGAATAGAGTTAGAAAAAGTATAAGACGATGTGAGAGGAAGTTGGATAATATTTTCCTGAATTTGGTGCAAGACTGACATACAAGAACCTGGTAAGCTCTATCCATGACTGCAGGAAGCAGATCAGTGTTTGAGTAACGCGTAGAGTTAGAAAAAGTATAAGACGATGTGAGAGGAAGTTGAATAATATTTTCCTGATTTTTATGCAAAACTGACATTCAAGGGTCTGGTAAGTTCTGTCCATGACTACATGAACAAGATCAGTGTTTAAGCAACGATTAGAGTAAGAAAATTTAAAAGACGATGTGTGAATAAGTTTGATGATATTTTCCTAATGTTGAAGCAAGACTGCTATTCAATTGCCTGGTAAGCTCTATCCATGACTGTAGGAAGATCAGTGTTTGAGTTACGAGTAGAGTTAGAAAATGTAAAAGACGATGTGAGAAGATGTTGGATGATATTTTCCTGATTTTGACGCAAGACTGACATTCAAGAGCCTGGTAAGCTCTATCCATGACTGCAGGAAGAAGATCAGTGTTTGAGTAACGAGTAGAGTTAGAAAAAAGTATAAGACGATGTGAGAGGAAGTAGGATAATATTTTCCTGATTTTGATGAAAAACTGACATTCAAGGGCCTGGTAAGCTCTATCCATGACTGCATGAACAAGACCAGTGTTTGAGTTACGAGTAGAGTTAGAAAATGTAAAAGACGATGTGAGAAGATGTTGGATGATATTTTCCTGATTTTGACGCAAGACTGACATTCAAGAGCCTGGTAAGCTCTATCCATGACTGCAGGAAAAAGATCAGTGTTTGAGTAGCGAGTTTAGTTAGAAAAAGTATAAGACGATGTGAGAGGAAGTTGAATAATATTTTCCTGATTTTTATGCAAAACTGACATTCAAGGGCCTGGTAAGTTCTGTCCATGACTACATGAACAAGACCAGTGTTTAAGCAACGATTAGAGTAAGAAAATTTAAAAGACGATGAGTGAATAAGTTTGATGATATTTTCCTAATGTTGAAGCAAGACTGCTATTCAATTGCCTGGTAAGCTCTATCCATGACTGTAGGAAGATCAGTGTTTGAGTTACGAGTAGAGTTAGAAAATGTAAAAGAATATTTTCCTGATTTTTATGCAAAACTGACATTCAAGGGCCTGGTAAGTTCTGTCCATGACTACATGAACAAGATCAGTGTTTAAGCAACGATTAGAGTAAGAAAATTTAAAAGACGATGAGTGAATAAGTTTGATGATATTTTCCTAATGTTGAAGCAAGACTGCTATTCAATTGCCTGGTAAGCTCTATCCATGACTGTAGGAAGATCAGTGTTTGAGTTACGAGTAGAGTTAGAAAATGTAAAAGACGATGTGAGAAGATGTTGGATGATATTTTCCTCACTTGTCATAAGACGAGTTAGTACAATCCCTTAGTCGAGTCAAGTACGAGACACTGAAGACGGCCTTAAATTTGAGGTCGAAATACGTATCTGTCAAGATACAATTAAGTGGTGGAATTCAATGGGATTGTACTAACTCGTCTTATGACAAGTGAAGACATTCCACTAAAAAGCTCAAACTAATTTTCTTATCGATATTTTCCTGATTTTGACGCAAGACTGACATTCAAGAGCCTGGTAAGCTCTATCCATGACTGCAGGAAGAAGATCAGTGTTTGAGTAACGAGTAGAGTTAGAAAAAAGTATAAGACGATGTGAGAGGAAGTAGGATAATATTTTTCTGATTTTGATGAAAAACTGACATTCAAGGGCCTGGTAAGCTCTATCCATGACTGCATGAACAAGACCAGTGTTTGAGTAGCGATTAGAGTAAGAAAATTTAAAAGACGATGTGAGAATAAGTTTGCTGATATTTTCCTAATGTTGAAGCAAGACTGCTATTCAATTGCCTGGTAAGCTCTATCCATGACTGCAGGAAGATCAGTGTGTGAGTAACGACGAGTAGAGTTAGAAAATGTAAAAGACGATGTGAGAAGATGTTGGATGATATTTTCCTGATTGACTGACATTCAAGGGCCTGGTAAGCTCTATCCATGACTGCAGGAAGAAGACCAGTGTTTGAGTAGCGAGTAGAGTTAGAATGAGTATAAGACGATGTGAGAAGATGTTGGATGATATTTTCCTGATTTTGACGCAAGACTGACATTCAAGAGCCTGGTAAGCTCTATCCATGACTGCAGGAAGAAGATCAGTGTTTGAGTAACGAGTAGAGTTAGAAAAAAGTATAAGACGATGTGAGAGGAAGTAGGATAATATTTTCCTGATTTTGATGAAAAACTGACATTCAAGGGCCTGGTAAGCTCTATCCATGACTGCATGAACAAGATCAGTGTTTGAGTAACGAGTAGAGCTAGAAAAAAGTATAAGACGATGTGAGAGGAAGTAGGATAATATTTTCATGATTTTGATGAAAAACTGACATTCAAGGACCTGGTAAGCTCTATCCATGACTGCATGAACAAGACCAGTGTTTGAGTAGCGATTAGAGTAAGAAAATTTAAAAGACGATGTGAGAATAAGTTTGCTGATATTTTCCTAATGTTGAAGCAAGACTGCTATTCAATTGCCTGGTAAGCTCTATCTATTAGAGTAGAGTGGGGCAAGAGTACGCACTTAGTTTTCAATCGATCATGTGGCCCTTATGAAGCAAGCTTCTGCATATCAAATCAGTGTCGATGATTCATATACTCTTCCTTTATGTTACCCAGTGGAAAACATATTGAAATTATTTAGATTCGTTTTAGTAGACCCTATATTGCAAGACAAGTGAAAAACGCACTCTTACCCCACCGGTGGGGTAAAAGTGCGCATCGGGTGGGGTAAGAGTACGCATTTTTCCAATCATGTGCTTTAAGTATATATTAACACAAATAAGAGTTAATAACATTTAATTGATGTTTAATGAGCATATATTAGGGAATGTTTAAAGATTACGTAACTCTTAAAGGGGGAGGGGGTCCTAAAAAGGTGCACTTTCATACGAAAACCCATTGTTTTTTATATATACAAAAAACTACAAAGGTAAAAATATATATCAGGTTTCGCGTGGCGTATACAAAGACATTTTCCTTAAAGAAAGTCCACCAATATCGTAACGTAAAATTTGGCTATTTCATCACCCCTCCCCCCTATTTTACACTATTTGTATGAATCCTCTAAAAATTCTATGGATCGTCACACATCTCGCAACCCCTCCCAGCTAAACGTTGCGTAATTTATGAATGTTTCTTTTGATTAAATGAAATTATCATTTAGATGAAATTGTGTTTTCGTACTATGTTTAGGTGTATAACAAGTCCTAATACAATTTCATTATTTCGCTTCAGTGCTTTGTTCGCTAAGTCGTTTCTAACACCGAATAACTTCAATTTATCCTAAAAACTTGTGATAATTTCGAATTTTGTCCCTTTTTTCTTAGTTGTGGATCTGTACGCTTTGAAAGAAGTCTTATTACGACCGGAGATACGGGTTTGACATCAGAACTTGAAGATTCATATGCGTACTCTTGCCCCACCGGTTCCTGCGTACTTTTACCCCACAGTCCCAAAAATTATCCAAGTAATGGTTCTGACTTCTTGGAAAACCAACCGGATTGGTATTCTGTACCATAAAGTACTCTATACAATAGGTTATCGAAATGGTATAATGTTCACCTGATTGAACGTATATATGGTAATGAAATACTAGTTGCGGAAACCCAATTATTTTTAGCAAAATGGCCAAAAAGTTATCTAACTCCATATCTCCCTTGTTGTTTATTCAAATCGTTCACAATTACACATGATAATAGTTGCCCAGAATACCTATCAAACTGGTGCAGTGCTGCTAGTTTATCTTTTTTTATTACTACAAAAAATCGAAAACGTACTCTTACCCCACGCGCACTTTTGCCCCACTCTACTCTACTGCAGGAAGATCAGTGTGTGAGTAACGACGAGTAGAGTTAGAAAATGTAAAAGACGATGTGAGAAGATGTTGGATGATATTTTCCTGATTGACTGACATTCAAGGGCCTGGTAAGCTCTATCCATGACTGCAGGAAGAAAACCAGTGTTTGAGTAGCGAGTAGAGTTAAAATGAGTATAAGACGATGTGAGAAGATGTTGGATGATATTTTCCTGATTTTGACGCAAGACTGACATTCAAGAGCCTGGTAAGCTCTATCCATGACTGCATGAACAAGATCAGTGTTTGAGTAGCGATTAGAGTAAGAAAATTTAAAAGACGATGTGTGAATAAGTTTGCTGATATTTTCCTAATGTTGAAGCAAGACTGCTATTCAATTGCCTGGTAAGCTCTATCCATGACTGTAGGAAGATCAGTGTTTGAGTAACGACGAGTAGAGTTAGAAAATGTAAAAGACGATGTGAGAAGATGTTGGATGATATTTTCCTGATTGACTGACATTCAAGGGCCTGGTAAGCTCTATCCATGACTGCAGGAAGAAGACCAGTGTTTGAGTAGCGAGTAGAGTTAGAATGAGTATAAGACGATGTGAAAAGAAGTTGGAAGACATTTTTCTGATTTTGATGCAAGACTAACATTCAAGAATCTGGTAAGCTCTATCCATGACTGCAGGAAGAAGATCAGTGTTTGAGTAACGAGTAGAGTTAAAAAAAAGTATAAGACGATGTGAGAGGAAGTAGGATAATATTTTCCTGATTTTGATGAAAAACTGACATTCAAGGGCCTGGTAAGCTCTATCCATGACTGCATGAACAAGATCAGTGTTTGAGTAGCGATTAGAGTAAGAAAATTTAAAAGACGATGTGTGAATAAGTTTGATGATATTTTGCTAATTTTGATGCAAGACTGCTATTCAATGGCCTGGTAAGCTCTATCGATGACTGCAGGAAGAATATCAGTGTTTGAGTAACGAGTAGAGTTAGAAAAAGTGAAAGGCGATGTGAGACGGAAGTTGAATGATATTTTCCTAATTTTGATGCAAAACTGACATTCAAGGGCCTGGTAAGCTCTATGCATTTCATGATATTGGGAAAATTTTGTTTTTTTTTTCATCAACAATATTAATACTAGTATTGTGGTAAGTTTGAAGCTGATAGTATTGTATGCTTGTATCGGAATGCTTATATACACGTGATATTAATTTTTGTTCTCTTTTCAGAAATAATGCAGGTCTACTGAGTTAACATTTTAGCGAATTCTGTATCTAGTGAAATATATACTTGTCTAAATATGTAGGGTTATTTTTTTTCAGAAAAATATATGTTTTATATGATTTTTAAGAGTAGAGGAGAGGAAAGATGTAGGTAATAATAGAATCGAATATAAAGCTAATGCAATTACGAACGATGTCGAACGACATCATTATAAATTCAATTAGATGAGGTCTGTAAATAACGTGCAACAATTTCACGAGTGCCGCGCTGATGTTATCGGAGAGCGTAATTATTCTCTGGGCGAGAGCGTAGTATGTGCAGCCGAGTGGAGAGAAAAAGTGGCCGCACTTCATCATAGAAGTGATTGCTACTTCAGTTTTGTGACGGATAGTGTGGAGAACGGACGAGTGATAAAAAAAAGAAAACTTGAAAAGAAAAAATAATGGAAGCTAATAAAATAATATAAAAATATTGGAAAGTATTTATTGAGTGTATTTAGTGTTTTAATGAAAAGAAAACCCGACAGACCTTTTGAATCCAAAAAAGACTTACAGAAATTATTTACAAACACAGACTCCAAATGATGTAAATGATGACGAAAATGTGTCTAATATGCCGAAAAAGTCGAATGACGGTTTAGACACACCGACAGAAGGAGATACTGTATGGTATCGAAATTTTCATCATCCTTTACCGAATAAATGGATTAAGGCAACGTTTCTCAAACGTTTTTCTATTAATACTTTCCAGATAGCAATTAGAAACGCTCTCACCATGGCCCACCGAAGTCAGCTTAGGTGCTACAAGGGGAAAACTCCGCAGCCGAGACAAAACGTGTGGCTAGGAGTCGGTACGGGTGGTAGAGAGGCTACGGTCGAAGAACGAACTGGAATTGAAGAACGACACGAAGAGGACACTGGAGAAGTTAACGCTGGAAGCGGCTCTGATGAAGAACCATTCAGGGGATTCCCTATGGTTTCGGCAAAGGCCAGAAAACGAAACGCGACTTCGGCAGACTTGCCGAACGTGTGTCTACGGCGATCGAAGAGGATTCGCCAGCGAAAGGAAGATCCGGAATTCGATTATTCTTAGTGAAATTCGATGTGATGAATTTTTTTAAAGTGAATTGTTCGAATGAATTTTGTTTATATTTGATAATTTCAAGTTCTGATTTATTATATGAATACTATTGTATTAATTTCAAGGGGGGACAGCTGTTGTGTCACCCACACTAAACACTTAATAATTGTACATACCTTAAGTTAAAACACCTTGATAAAATGTCAAACAATGTAACTGATGTAATACCTCGAGCTCTCGAGATAAACAGTGAATAAACATTCGTTCTCTTTTCATCTGGACCACCGACCAAGCTAGACTTCTTTTCTTTTCAATCTCATCCAGGTCTTTAACCCTTAGATTCACCTCCGTCGCGAGCGCCCTCACCTTGACCGTCTCGCCTAGGACTTCCTCCGCCAACTTCTTGTAGGCGACGCCCCGCTTCAGCTCGAGGATCATCTCGCCCGTTCTGGTACGTCTTATTCGACGTACGTCGGCGCCGAGTGCACCGAGCTTGACGTCACTCCTCATCGCCTTCAAGACGTCGGAGTACTTAGCCTCGTCTGTCTTGATGACTAGGGCATCTCCCCTGGAGCGATTGGCGCCTACCCTAGATTTCTTGCTACCCTTATTTGCCTGGGCGTTTTTTCGGCCCTTGACGTCTTCGGTTTCCTCTTGTTCTTGACCATGGTCCAGGAGGCGTCATCCCCCTCTATTTCCCTGGTCTGGTGCGGCTGAGAGTTCTCAGCCTGCCGTAACCCCTTACCACCATCTTTCCTGGGTGGACGGACCCTTCCTATCCTCCCTCCCCCGGTTGAGGAGGTACCTGGCCGGGGTTCAGCTTCCCAGCCGCACTACCTTTTTTCGGGATAGTAACCCTCCGAGTTTTGGAGCGGCCCCCAGGGAGCTCATCTCCTGGAGACTGTCTTCCCCGTGTTTGTGTCTGCTCCGTTAGAGCAGTCATCCTCGACCAGGCATTGAAAGCGTGAGTGAAGCGGACGAGCATTGATCTAATTCAATCATAGCATCCAATGCCAGTGAGTGAACAGCCTTGCTCAGATGGATACCAAACAACGATTTTGAGCGATCATTGCTGCGTAAACAACGAGCGACAGGGTTCGCCAAGCCAAACTTGGTATGGTATCCAGGGAAGCTATGACTGGAGCATTTGTATTACGCTTGCTCTACTAGAATAAAACCAAAACACATCAGGTGTTCTGCTTTATTCACTCTGCTTTCAAGTTGCTGGGATGGAGGAGAGAAAGTATCGAAGCCTCCCATGCAGTGTATCCGAGTTCCATTCTTATAGCGCACTTAATTTTCCTAATGTCTGAAAAGATTTTTCTAACACCGTGTGGTAACAACACTCATTGTTAGGTTACCAAGTGATTTGCCTCGCTCAGTTGTCTCCCATTGGTGAGCGATGAAGATCTTCAAATATTGAATCAACGAACAGCTAATTTCAACGATCTAGAAGCATCAGCGATTAGACCGCAGGAGAACATCAAGTTGGCATTAATTTAGCTGATTTTTACTCATGATCTGATTTTTTTCAATGCCTGCCCCGCGTATACTTGAGCCTCAGTCTGGGTAGACTTTGGCACCACCGTCTACACGGACACGCCCTCGATCGATTCGACCTTGCCCGAACCCGCGAATCCTTGGGCCTCAGTATGGGTAGACCTCGACTTCACGGATTTCACGGGTTCACATTTGGCCGTCCCGACCGCCCTCTCCAGCTTGGCGTCCAACATCGACTTTTCAGTTTCGTGAGGTCCTTACTGATATCATGCTTCGATGACGCAAAGTCGATGATGGCGTCCAGCTGTTCCATCGCCACCTCGAAGGCCGAAAGCCCATCGCGTTTGCGGTTCATTGCCCTCACAAGCCATGGGGCGTCCATAAACTCTACCGGCGTAGCCGGGGAGAAGGTTAGGTGACCCACGCTGGCGCTGCGCACCGAGCTGCCGACTATTGCTTTTGGCCTCCTAGGCGGAGACCTGAACAACCCACGTCTTGCGCAGGAGTTGTCGCCTACACTACTACCACTAATTGAAAAGTTGTCTTGGCTTTCCATTTTGATCCCACGAGTTGCTCGGGAAAAAAAAGGACCACCACGCCAGAGCCCAGCCTGACGCGGTAAGGGACAATTACTGTGGAGGGTACCCTGGTACCCCACAGGCTCCGTTAAAGGGCTAGGTCATTTTTTCACCCCCTGGCCATGCATTCCCTTGACACGGGTCGCTTAACGGGGTTAGGGACGATGATTCTTGGTCCCCCTTTGGTCGCACCCCCTCACTCTAGCTGATGTCAGAAGGACAACTGCACTACCAGCTAAGTACAAAACCCTTAGCTAGCGGTTGATTTTCATCGGAAGACCCGTGGAAGCGTGAGGCTGGAACTTGTGAGGACCAGAGCTGTGTAGATCGCTCCTTCCCATATGTCAACTCACCATTTCGCAACCCAGATAGATAGATAGATATTAGATAGCTTGATAGCTTGATAGCTTGGTAACTTGATAGCTTGATGACTTGATGGCTTGCAAAATAGATGGGTTTCTTGTTGGTTGGTTGGTACTCGGATTATGATGGCTTTTCCACAAACGTGATCTTTAAGTGGTCTTTTTGTGTAGGGGTTATCACGCCTATCTAGAGAGTAGGAGGTTGAGGGTTCAAGTCCCTTCAAGACACGTAGATGCAAATTTCATATCAATTTGTCCATTTCGAAAAATGTGCTGTGTATATGCAAAGCCAAGATATTTATTGAAAAAATGATTTTCGTACGGCCGAGTTGCCGAATAATATGCAATTAATAATGTATAAAATGTTTCTCAGTTTTTCAGCGATGACTTACAGGTTGCTTAGATTACACCACAGACAAAATTACACCACCTACTAAGATGAATGCTGATCTGATTTATAATTTACCAGCCCCGGCAGCTAATAAGTCGTAACCGTCGAGATGCAAACAACTTGTTGGTAGCAGGCAACTCTATGTATTATAACAGCAACGATTGCTCCACTAACATTCCTTTCCTCCCAATGATAACCATCTGGTTTGTTTCTCTGTACAGTTATGCTAGCTCTGATCAATCGCAGCGTAGTAATTAGGAACGGAACTGAACTGACATTTCATACTTTTACTAATGTCGTTCCAACTTGCTACTATTGAGGCTTCTTTATTGAGACTGTTTTAGGTTCAGTTGCTGTATTCCACTTACATACTCTAGAGTTCCCCTACAGGGTAATGTACATACTCAGAATTTACATCCATTTACCGGTTCCGTTGGTTCCTGTTCTCAACCACAAAACATCGAACGCCTCGTTATCATTGTCCTACATACGGGAGCACATGCTCTGCATCCGTGTAGTCATGGCTTCGAAGAAATGCAGGCAATTCTCGCGATATCCAAACAAAACATTCCTCAGGTGGCGAACAGCTTCTATCGCCATTCGGAACCGATTCCGTCCGTCACGTCGGTCGGTCGAGCCTTCCAATTTGGCGCGCATGCGTTCTGCCCTGGCCGTGTTGGGGAGCTTTTCTCCCGAAGGCACGGAACCCGAGCTCGCTAGAGCTTTTGCATCCGCGTTGTGTTGGACTGATAAAACCAAGCTCCGTTTCGGGCTCTGGCCTCAGTTCGTGGCGGAGTTACTCGGAAGCGGGAATCGGATCCCAGAGTTTAGTGGAGTGCAATTGGCGCGCGCGTGGATAAAGTTTTTTGCTGCTTGACTTTGCAAATAGTTCTGATTTTTTGCTGCGGAATCGAACGACATTGTGAACTATTGGTGTATCGTATGCCCATGAGTGTTTTGTGTTGGGGGAGGCCAGGGGAAGATAGTGAATGTGTATGTGGCACATGTGCGTGCTTAGCTGTTGTTTGTTATCGGAAGAAAATGTGGAAATAAGGCTAATGGATTCGCATGTCAGTTGAGTAGAGAAAGGTGCTCGTGAATCGTGGGCGGTTCGATGAACTGTTAGTGTTTCCATCCGTTTTGTTCGCTTGGTGTTTCAATGTATGCACGTTGATAATTGGCCCGTGAGCGGCTTATAGGCATATTGCTCTTCTGACGCGTCTGCGGTGTTTCTTGCTCCAACGACTGCCTAATTTAGCCAAAATTTACGCGAATTCTTCAGGTGTGCCGACAGTCACCTCCCAAAGGATATGGACGCTAGCCGAAGTGGAACACGTTTTGAAAAGTCACGATTATTATCAAAGTTGGAGGAACGCTGCAGCTCTAAGTTAGTCAGTGAGTATGAAATAAGGTACGATATTTTATCGTTGATGTGGGGCCTCATTCACGTAATCAGTAAGATACGTGGCTACAAGGTGAGATAATTCGAGGTAAAAGTTTGACAGGAAAGATTGAACTTGTCTTCCATCAGATCGGCAGGTGCGTTAAAAAGTTATAAATAAAATACTTCATTTATTATATTCTTCGTTTTTATTGGTATCTTGAAACGCGGCTGGGACATTGCCGCCATGTTCCACAGTATTTATTAACTGTTAATAATTACTAGGTTTCGAAGCGAAGTTGCCATTAAGGTATTTATCACGTGGATAGCATGAATACTTTTATGCCCAGACGTGTCGAGGATATCCTAAATTCTCTACACCATGCAGGGATTCGAGCCAATCATCCTAAAAAAGTCTACTTTGTGGCCACGCGTTTTACAGCGCCTGTGGAAAATTTCGGGTTTTAGAAGAGGTTCTTTTTCTTCTTATTGGCATTACATCCCCACTGGGACATTGCCATCTAAGTCAAGGTACCATTTTTGCATTCGTATATCATGAGGCTAACACGATGGTACTTTTTACCCAGGAAATCAAGACAATTTCAATCCGAAAATTGAGAGAATCGAACCCAGCCACCCACAGCATGGCCTTGCTTTGTAGCCCGCGTTTTACCGCTAGGCTAAGGGGTATGGGTTACTTTTTTTGTGTCTTTATTAACGAGACTATCAGCACAAGGCTGGCTTGCCTCATATAGGGGTTACTGTGTATGAAACATGTAAGTTATTTGATCATCTAAGACGTTCCACAGCATCTATTACAGTAATAAAAGCTGTTCTGTTCGTAGCTTCCATCAAAATGCTACTCTTCGAAACTTGATTAGTTCCTCTTTCATTCGTGATTTTTGCCTTTCTCGTACAACAAAGTTGTACCGAACGGCTATATGATAACTCCAAAAACGATATTTTGATAGGAGTTGATGGATTAATCAGTGATGAGCTCGGTGGTCTAGTGGCTACCCTTGCCTTATAAGCGGGAGGTCGTGGTTCAATTCAGGCTCGTCCCTTTCCACTTTGTATTTCTATCTTAGTTCTTTCTGTGTTCATGTTCTACCAGATCGATTCCTACTGTTATAACCTCCACACAATCCCAAAACCACCGTGGTACCTATGAGAGGTCGAAGTTCTCTCTCCTTCTTAAGGGTGTCAACAACATCCTTCCTTCCGCATTCGCAAGGACTGGCGACAGATCTCCTATTGGAGTGCATTGCTTCATCTAAGAGATATCATTGTCCCAAATCAATATCTGTGGTAACGGATGAAAGTGATCTACTCTCATACAATAGTCTTGCTTGTCTACATACGAATTTGTGCGAATTGTTTAATGCTAATGCTAATGCTAATGCTAGGAGTTGGTGGATTAATCAGTTTTTTTTAATGAAGGCTATCTATTCCACGAAACAATTGCAATACACAAATTTATTTCATAAAACCATTTTTATCTTCGGCAAGCAGGAGGTAAAGCTTTCGTGCATTCGTGACACCTAGACTCTTCATGTTTTCAAAAAGTCAAAATTCAACCGGTCGGTGTTCAACCGACAATTGCGGCTTGTCTTCTTATACAAAGCATCAACTATCATATGATTTACTAATATTGTCTCAATATTTTTCTGCACGCTGCATTGTTATGGTTTGTTACATATGTAACATGTAAAAGAACTAATCAGTTTAATATGCGATTTTTTTGATATTGTATGTAAAAGGATTTTATTTGAATTTTGAAAGGTTCTTTTTTTTAACTAATTTTATTTATTTTTTTTTTCCAAGTTCGTTTATTTGGTAGGCTCAGGCGTGTATAACACTTTACGGAGCCATATTTCTTTGTGATATATACAATCAATGTCATTTTTTCAGTTAATAAGAGGATGAGAGCCAGCGTACTCGTGGTGACTCGAGGTTGGTTACAATATTAAAGGATGGACGAGGCTTAGGATTCGGAATCAAGGAATTTCGGCTGCTGATCCGGCATTTGGCGTAAGGGACGATGTGGCGTGTCTCGTGCTCGCGGATTGGTTCTACTGGGAGCGTCTTCCGGATGGCCTGAGTAACGGAGATCTACGAACATATAGACAGAGACAGTACAAAAAAAAACTTGACAGAAGAAGAAAAAAAAGATTTTGATGTCAGAATCACAAATGAAACTATAAATGCCTGCATATAGACCGCATCACGATCCCCCAAACACCTCAATTTCCCTGAAGGGTTGTTTACCTCGGCCACTAGGGTATCCAATAGTCGCTCTCTGGAGGCGTTATTTTCCGAGCAGACCAAACTACGTGATCGGTACATCATCATAACCGGCTCCGCACCTACATAAGTTGCTATCGACAAGGTTTATTCTGTACAGATGTGCTTTAGTGAATAGTGATTAGACAAAGTCTCGACATCACGCAAATGAAGACTCGACTTAAGTCCTCACCTCTGAACCACGCTCGCCAGAAACTTTTGGAACTATGGAAAATAGCCACCGTCCGAGTTCATTGTGTCCAATTCCTTTCCAACTTTGAAGAGTACTCTGACGGACTAATGGGAAAAACTCGTTACTCGAGAATTGTCTATCATACCTCACTCCTGTGCGCCCACCTTTGCCAGCGAGTCTGCTTTCTCATTCTATGATTGAGCAGTGAGATGGGACCCAAACAAGGTAATCTTGAATGATCTTTCAAAACACGCATCTGCTCTCTTATGTTTGTAAGAAAGATGCGTGTAACAAGTTTCATCGACCGAGGTGCCTCGATAGAACTAAGACTATCCGAGAAGATGAAATAATGGTCTACGGGCTGATTGGAAATTATCCCAAAGCGAAGTTAATTCTGCCAGCTCAGCACATAAACCGAACACGGTTCCTGATTTTCGGAAGGTGTTGAGTTACATTAGAAACACCGAAGCCAGTGGATCCGTTGATGCGAGAACCATCAGTGAAATATCTTTGTTGCATTGACATGTTCATTTATCAGAAAAAAGTGAGGGAATAGATATTGTCAGATATGATCTGTATTCCTTGAATAGCATGTTTCATGGACAGATCGTATACAATTGAGGAACTGTCGTTGGTGAAGTAACTCGAGGGGATTATAACACGGAAAGACAGATCTGACGATATGTAGTTGAGATAAACTCTCAGGAATCTTGAACGACAAGTTAGTTCAAGCATATATATCGAATTATCTAGAACAAGTTTTTACTTGTTCCACATTTGATAGATATTCTAAGCAGAGCTCCCAGTAACGTGCTTTAAAGGAGTGACTCAGCAAGCACCTCCAGGCTCATGTTATGCGTTGAATGCACATGCAGCCAAGGGCAATACAAACAACGATACTGAATTCGCAATTTGATCAGGTGGCAATCAGCTGCTGAGAGGGAAGCAGAAGGAGCCATACTCTAAAACAGAGAGAATAGTCGTTCTATAGAGTTTGATGAGGTCTTCCGGTGAGCACCCCACCATGTTCCGGAGATGAAGAGAAAATTAGTCCTTTTCCATTTTTGTATCAAATACTCAATATGAAGTTTCCAGGTACATTTGAATCAAACACGACCCAAGTTATTTGAAGATAAAGATTGGTTGATGTCATCATTCAACAACTGTTTGGATTGAGCTGGTACCCTTCTAGTAAACACAACCACTGAGTTTTTTGCGGTGAACTCGATCCCTAAATGTCTGGCCCAAACAGTCAGATTATCCAGGGTACTTGCAATGGTCCTTGCAAGACAGCTGCACATGGACCTCTTAGAGACCACGGCATCATCTGCAAGTTGTCTGAGCGTGCATTGTCCTTCCAAACTGTCAATATCTTTGACATAGAAATTATAAAGCAGGGACTTAAACATGAACTGGGAAGGCCCATGTAACTAGTTCTGAAGTTGTCAGAGTGCCAGTGTGAAGTTCATTTGTTTTTCTGACAACAAATTGTACAAGAAATTATTCAAAATAACGGTAATCCTACTGTCAGATTGTCTGACAGTACTTCTATGGAAACTGAATCAAAAGCGCCCATGTGTCCAAGAATACTGAAGCCAATTGCTCCTTGTGCGCAAAAGATTGTATATCTGAAGAAAGCAACGCTAGACAATCGTTTGTTCCTTTCCTTTTCTAAATCCAAACTGAGTATTTGAAAGAATGCATTTTCTTCGACCCAATGGTCGACTCTTGAAAGGATCATTTTCTCCAATAATTTTCTCATGCATGATAGCATGGCAATCGGTCGTATGAATTGTGATTGACGCTGGTTTCCCAGGCTTTGAATATGCTATTACTTTGACCTGTCGCCATTCAGTGGCACAATGTTGTACTCCATGAAACAGTTGTACAGGTCAAGTATATCTTTTACGATATCTGGGAGGTTTTAAGAAGATTGAATTTGATTTCGCATCCCGGAGCAGAGTTATTCGATGAAAGAAGAGACATAGAAAGTTCCAGCATTGTGAATGGTCACCAATAACCGGGATCAGTGACTGATTCTCGAAATAGCGGTTCTGCTGGTACGGAATCTGGGCAGACCTTTTGCGAGTTGAATATCCATCGATTGGAGTATTCTTCACTCTCATTGGTGGAAATGCGGTTCCGCATGTTGCGAGCCGTTTTCAAAGTGTTATCTGAGGTTTCTCGATAGTCCTCAACAAAACGTCGCGTAGCTACGTTTTTTGCCTTGAGAAGATTTTGAGTTTTCTTTCAGCCTCAAATACTCTTCAAAGCTCTGACCTTCCGTGTTTACGGAAGGCCTTGAAGCATCAGATTTCTCAGAATACAACTTAGTACATTCATCATCCCATCCAGGAGTGGCTGGTCTTCTGATGACAGATGTACTTGGAACGCGTCGTTTCTGAGCTTCTAGTGCGCTTTTTGAATCAACTCAGTAGGAATCGATATTCATCCAAAGGGGAAGAGTATCAGTTGATTCAATACCAATTTTTACCGCGATCAAATTTTGCGATCAATGTTCTTCGTAGATCGAAAGGAACATTAACTGGCTCAGATTGATTGATAAGCCTCTTAATTGTGGTGACTATCGGCATATGGTCACTACCATGGGGATCTTGAATTACCTTCCACTGCAATCTAATGATAGTGAATTTGAACATAAAGACAGATCAATACGGCTTTGTTGACCATTTGGTCCTATTCAGTTACTTCACCAGTGTTCAAAATATTCAAATTGAAATCTCCAAATCATAGAAAATAGGCGCTCTATAATCGTCACCGTTTCGCCCCATCCAATACATGTGCGTTCATATCACCCAATATCAATACTGGAGATGATAGGAGAGACTGCGCTCAAAATGTCGACAATTAATAGGAGGCATTTGGAGGAATGTACACTGAAGCTGACAAGATCTTTTTCTTTCATTTATTTGGCAAGCGACGATCTCTAGGCCATTAACAGTCAGGATAGAATTCTGTAGAAGGAAGCACTTTTGATCCCCAAAGAACGCGACCATATGATCATCCCGATCTTGGCGAATAATATTAAAATCGTGAAGTTGATTTCATCTTCAGAAGAAAGCCATGTTTCACAGGTGCAAATATATCGCAATCGGTGCAATCAAAAACTTGAACACGTCTAATTTATTTTTCAGACGAAGCAGTTCCACTGCAGCACAGTGATTATGTCTTGCATGGCCGTATTATCCCGAAAGATACAATTTCTGCATGAAGGCCATGAAACGATCAATTGCTTCAGATAACTTTCTACTGTTGGTATAAAGAGGTCAATGAGTGGCCTCAATGAATTCGGAATATTGAACAAATTCAAAAACGGTCCACAGGTCCTTAAGAGGAATCAATCCTCGCTTGGAAGATTTTTCTGGAAGTGCGAATTGCATTTTTCTTTCATTGATTCTCTAACCGGATGTTTCTTGGACATCGTTTGGCAATGCGAGGAATGTCTTGCTGCAACTAGGATCCAAAGGAGCAGTGAAGACGGATTGCTTCGGATTTTAAATAATCCCCATTACCTTCAGATTTTGGCAGCTTTTATGGATGACTTTTGTTCTCTTACGGCGATCCCGGGAAGACAGTTTGCTTCCTCTTTTCGGACGTGTACCTCGAAGAATCATCCATATCAGCTACGTCGAGTCAATTCATCAGTGGCAATAGAATCTAGTAATCCTTACTCAGACAGCTAAATAGCACCGTGGTTGGTTATGCGGATGTGTCTTGCGACAACCATTTTCACGACTCTTGGAGCGCTGTACAACGACGCGCTTCACTTTTGGGTGCGCTTTTGTACACCGGCATTCTTGCAAACCATGGGAGGATCCTTACATAAGCACTTTGCCTGTTGTTGACAGGACTCCTCCTATGCACAAAACATTTGCCACAACGGGCTTGTTGTCGCAAAACTCGGAGTGTCCCCAACTGTTTGCAGTTGGTACAATTGAACACCCTCGGCACAAAAAGACGCACCGGAAATAACATATTTTCAATATCTACATATTTGGGAGAATCGAACCGGCGAACGTCACCGAAGCGAACCTGACTTAGAATACACTCTTTACCATCTACCATGGTAGCTGAATCAACTCCTTGCAATCAGAATATCGTAAGACTCCATTGCATTCTTTAAGCGGCCTTTTCCACCAATTACATCTCGCAAGTCAGGCTCTGCGTTAGTCACACTTCGATTTCGACCTCCGCGAGGACATAAACCAAATATTCAACATTGTAGGCCTTGTCTTTAGCGATTTCGTTTGCATCCTTGTATGTAGGTGCGGTTATGCGTATTTGTTCCGATTTACCTGATGGAAATCAGTTTTCGGAAACGACGCGTCAAATCTCGCTTAATCCGAGAAAATCTAGGGCTTTTCACTTTCTGCCGAAAGTAAACAACCCAAGGCCCAGGAGAAGATCATGGTAGAATCGTGCGACCACCATCTTTGGAGGCCCACTGCCCTCCGCAGTCTCCGCCTCCATTATCACCTCGCAGGTGTTGAAGTATATTATTAGCTAAGAACTAACTATTAACTAATTAGAAAAAAATAATAAAAAAACTAATTCAAACTATTCTAATCAGACCCACTCTGTGGGAGAACAATACAACAAACTTTGCCACTTATCTGCGGCTGCTACTGTGAGTGCAGCAGTAACAATACCTGCTTCATGGCGTCGCCAGAACAGCTACTTCCACTCGCCGACAGTGATCGCCTTGGATCCGGGTAGGATGCACCCACACAATAGCACTCGCACTACGAACACAATCGATGAGACACAGCACACGTCTGGCTCGTTCGAACTATCGGCACGGAATGAACTAATTTGATTTGCTAATTATCTAATACATGCATTCATCTCTTGATCAGGTGTTCCGTGTTTTTAACACTATCATCCTTAGTTGCTATGTTACATTTTGTTATTATTAATACATTCAATTGCCTCTGGCAGTTAGCCGCTGGTTGAATTGAACCATGAAGGAATTACAATTTTCAACTTAAACTAAACTTAACCTATTTTATACTAAGGGTACAAGGAGTTAATCGTTGCAATAGAAGATTCATAGTGACAATATGTCTACTAGAATCAGTGATGGGAAATGTCAGAAAAATGTCATGGCAATGTTATTACTAATTTTCTAATAACTTTTTTCCAAAATTATTTACAGTTCGGATTTTTTGATTGACATGAAGTATTTAACGAGTCCTAGAACTTTGTCGGACAGATCATTCAGAAACAATGCATTTTAAGCTCTTTTTAGTGGAATGTATTCAACCGTCTAAGACGAGTTTACTACTTGATACTTGATAGGCTACAGCTCTTCGATGAACCCACGCCGAATGGAGTATCTCCACTGGACTCGATCCTGGGCCAATCGCTGATCGCCCTGAACATTGAGCGTCCTCAGGTCCTCTTCAACTGCAAAGCGCATCGTGTCGCGTCTTCCCGAAGCCTGTGGCCTCCTTCAGGTTCTCTAATAAATTATCTTCGCTTGACGTTCTTCATACGAAACGTGACCAGCCACCGTAGTCTGCCGTGTTGTATAACAATAATATCAGCATACACCTGGTACAATTCGTGATTCATGCAGCGCCGCCAGATACCGTTCTCCTGTTTACCGCTGAGCTGAGTATTGTCCGCAGCACATTACGCTCAAACACTCCGAAAGCTCTCCGATCAGCCTCCTTTAACGTCTATGTCTCACGGCCGTATATGCTACCGGAAGAATCAGAATAGTATACGGCGCGAGTTTTGTTTTCGTTTGCAGACTACGGGACTTAAGCTGGTTAAGGTCCTAATAACCTATTTGCAGCTGAAATACGCCTTTTCACGTCGCGGGTAACATCATTATCGCACGTCACTATGTTCAAGATACAAATTCTTCTACCACTTCAATTTTTCACCATCCAGCACCACTTCGCTACCACCACCACTAATGAACTCACGTTGATTGCCAGCGACCATACTTCGTTTTGCTGGTATTGATCATTGAGTCAATCCTCCTGTCTCCCTCTTAAAAGTCACAAAGCCTCTTCCACGGCATGGCGATAAATCCGATAATATCGATTCGTACCGCTCCAGGATATGCGATTTTGTGATAATATCCCTTCTTTGCACCCCAGCTCTATTAATCGCTCCCTCAAGCGCTATATTGAACAGTAGATTCGAGAGTACATATTTCATCCGCAACCCTTACACTTGATTTCGATCCGTCCAACGTTATACGAATCAGCCGTATCAGTTTCGCCGAAAAACCATGTTCAAACATAATTTGCCTAATTCATTCCGTTTCACTGAATCGTACGCCGCCTTGAAATCAATAAACATGATGTGTCTACAAGTTGTACTGCCGGAATTTATCAACCATTTGTCTCAGGTAAACATTTGATCCGTCGTTGATCGGCCCTCACGAAAACCTGCTTGGTTTCGCCAACGAAGGACTCTTCAAGGTCTCAATCTGTTGAACAGAATACGGACATAGTATTACGCTAGATTAGGAGGTTATTCCTCGTAATTGCGCACTCCAGTCTTTCCTTTCCCAAAGAGGCCGTCAACCAGCTGAGGCATTTCCTCGTCTTCCATATTTTCGACATAATATGGTGCAGAACTTCATAAATCTCACTGCCATGTTTGAGAAGTTCAGCCGGGAATGATCCTTCCCACAGCCTTATTGTTTTCAGCTCTTTAACAGCTTTTTAACCTCATCTAGTGTAGGTGACTCCACAGCTTGTCCATCGTCACTTATATTTATCTGCTCACCGATGCACGCCCTTCCTCTATTCAACAAAGTCTCGAAGTGTTGCTTCCACCTGGCAGCCACTTCGGTTTTATCTATCACAAATTCCTTGTTGCTCTTTGCACTGACGGAGTAGCTTTTTTCTCCACCATTAACAGGCTCATAAACCTGCGCATATCGTTCTGCTCAATTTTTCCTGCGCCTCTCAATCACCTGTTCTTCATATTATTTCTTTTTTTCTGCGGTGGTTTCGTTTTTCTGCTGCTCTTGCTTCTTTGTACCGATCTCTATTCAATCGGGTACCCAATACCAACATCCGGCTTCTGGCAACGTTCTTCTCGTCTGTCACTCTCTTACACTCCACATCAAACCAACCCGCCCTGGGTCGCCTCTGTGCAGTGCCTACCACTTCTCGTGCTGTTGTGCTCACCGCTCTATGAATCGACTCCCTTAGATCGTTGATGTTGTCGCTAACGTTGGTTGCACTTATCCGTTCGTCGAGCTTTTGGCGGTACTCAGCCGATACTCCTTCCGCCGACAATCGCTGGATATCGTAACGCATCGTTCGCTGTGATCTTTCGTTCGATACAGTTGACAACCGTGATCGAATTTTTCTTGACAACGAGGTAGTGATCAGAGTCATGTTCGGACTCTAGTGTCCGCATCGATAACATCCGAAATGGCGCCTAAACACCAGAACATGGTCTATCTGGTTGCAAATTTCACCATTTGGGTGTCTCCAGGTGTGCTTTCGGATTTCTTTGTGCAAAGTAGATGCTGTGACCATCTCTCTGGCAGCAGCAAAATTTACTAGCCGTGGGCGTTGTCGTGGTAGCGGAGTGAAGCTTCCCTACCAATTATGGGACGAAAAAAGTTCTCTCTACCGACCTGAGCGTTAGCGTCTCCGATGACGATTTTCACGTCATGTTTTGGGCACTCTCCATAGGCTTTATCAAGACATTCATAAAACGTGTCCTTCACGTCGTGTGATTTATCGTTTGTCGGTGCGTAAACGTTGATAAGGCTGTAATTGAAGAATTTGCCCCGTATCCTCAACACACAGATTCGTTCGCTAATGTGTTTCCACCGCATCACTCGCTTCATCTGCCCATCCTGAAACCAACTCCATGCTCTGCTTTTCCCGCCGTTGTGATAGATGTTATCTTGATGCAGTGTTGGTCTTGGGGTCCTCGGCTCAAATTCACGTTCTCCGGATCTGGGCCATCGGACTTCTTGGATAGCGGCCACGTTAACTCCAACCTTCTGCAGTTCGCGAGTTAGAAGGCTCACTCGTCCAGGTTCATTTAGGGTCCTGACATTCCACACACTTATTTTTTTTTTTACCGGGATCTCAGCAAAACGTTGAACTTTTACCGAGAATCACTTTGGCCCAACAAACATGTTTTGCCGAGATTTCTTCAAAATAGCTGATAATCAGCAAATAATTTGCCGAAAATCAGTAACAAACGCTATTTTGCCGGAATATCAGTTATTTATTTTGCTGGCGGCTGTGCAGTTTTTTGCCGAGCTGCAGAAATAAAAACTGGTGTGCAGGTACCAGTTTCAATCATAGTCCTTATTTCGTTGCCGGGTGCATTTGCCAAAAATAACGTTCTCTTTTCTTCTATCTCATTTTTCTAATATTTGAAAGGCTTCAGTAAGCTACCTTACCGAGGTCGCGTTACCTACATCGCGCTGGTGGGGCTGCCACCTTAGGTATAGCTGACGCGATACAGCGTTTCGCAGCCGCTGGGTACCAGGCAGACGCTGTTTGAGCAGCACCTTCTGGTGAACAGACGCTCGAAGCGTACCTTCTCACTCTAGCTGAGGTCAGAAGGTCAACAGTGCCCAGGCTGCACTACCAGCTAAGTACACAACGCTAGCTGGCGGTCTTTTGTCATCGGACGACCCGTGGAAGCGTGAGATAGGGACTTGTGGTACCAGAGCTCTGTTGGGCGCTCCTTACTTGACGTCAACCCACCATTTTGCAGCCCACAACTGTGTGGTCGAAATACGTATCTGCAAATACGTATATACAAAGTGTGAGACAAGAGAGCGATATTAAAAAAATGTCACGGAATGTCATGACATTAATGTCATTTGACACTATTTCGGCTCTCACGTCGCCAATATCATGTTTTAAAGAAAATACCTGTCAGAAAAGTTTTCGGTCCTTTGAAGGCTACATGTTTACTGTTAAAACATAATTGTAAATGACTGAAAAAAGTTATTAGTAAATTAGTCTATGACATCATGTGACATTCCCGTCACTGGCTAGAAGGTTTAAATAATAAGCTCTCGTATGTGGAAAATTATAGCTCAGTTTGGAAGCATTCGAAATTTTGGGAAAATATCCAAACTTTTTTCTACTAGAGAATGAGAAGGCTTCGCTCTTTGGCTGAGCCCGTGTCATCTGCTTTTTGACACCTGGTGGTAAATCAGGTAGTCAAGTAAAAAATGTTACTAATATGGGCCCCAGTATGCCTTGAGAACACTCAGCTCTTACAGGTAATCTATCAGATTTCGAATTCTGATAGTTTACCTGCGTGAACGGATCGTTTAATAATGTACAGAGAAAATTAAAATTCATCAATTTTCAATCAAACCTTCATGCCAAACACTGTCAAATGTTTTCTCTATATGAAAGAGCAACTCCAGTCGAATATCGCTTAAATTTGTTGAGCCGTATTAAAATCGTAACTCTTAATAACTGATGGGTGGTTGAATGCCATGAGCGAAAACCAAATTGCTCATCAGCAAAAATAGAATTGTCAATAATATGAACCATCATTCTATTTAAAATAATCTTTTCAAACAGTTTGCTTATTGAAGAAAGCGAAACGTTTTTTAATTTCATTTTCAAATCTCGCCAAATAACTTTCAACGCGGGATCGCGAGTTCTTTGGTATTGCCTTCTCACATTTTAAGACGGATCGTAGCAGATCGTCGTCAATAATAATGGAGTTGAATTTAATTCCATTTAAATTGAGATGCCTCGCTTGACAATTAAATTTTCAAAGATACGAGAGCATTATCAATATCACTTTTGGTAAAGGAATATCAACATCAAAATTCCTATCGAATAACGTTTTATATAAATCCAATCAGTCTATGATAATTAAAGTAGAGCTGATTGGATTATAAATGCTTCTTGTGAGATTTCAAAGTCACAGGAAGGTGATCAGAGTCAAAGTCAGCATGAGTTACCAATTGGCCACAGCTGACTTGAATCCGTAAAACCTAATCAATTGTCGAAGGATTTCGACTGGATGAAAAACAAGTTGGTCCATTGGGATATTGAATAGCTAGAACAATCTCAATAAAATTTTACCATTGGAATTGCTTTGAGCATTATTCATACGTGTTCATTGAAGTCACCAATTATGAAGAATTTGGATTTGTTGCGAGTTAGAATTTGAAGATCAGCTCTAACAAATTCTTTGCTTCCATTGCATTGAAAGGCAAGTAGGCAGTAAAAGAGTGTCCAAAATTTGTTTCAACAGAACTCCCAAGGTTTCAAAACTTTGGTTCCAACGAAGAATATAATTTATGTTTGATACGTCTATTAATAAAAACACAACCCACCACAGCCTGTAAGACGATCATTTCGTAAATAAAATAATTTGGATCTCTTTGATAAGAGTCCAGGTTTTAAATATGTTTCGTTATAATGGCAATGTACATTATGCTGATAGGAAGTTGAATAATTCATCTTTAATTCTTAAGAATCGGGATTCCAATTTACAAATTTCAAAGAATTATTTGATCATTAAAACGAAGTCCAATAACAATTTTTGAATAAATTTTATCAACCTGAATGTCGTGACCGGACGAGATTTCTAGTCTCAACCGTTCGTCGAACAATACTCAGCAAACTGATGCGCTCTTCGCCATCCAATCCACATTCAATTCAAATTTAGTCCAAATCCAATACCATTCTAATCCCAATTATATCCAAATCAAATCAAAATCCAATTCAAACCCAATACCAATTCAAATCCGAATCTGATCAAATCCAATCTAATCCAGATCCAATGCAAATCCAAATTCCAGTCCAACTCAATCCAAATTAAATACAAATTCAATCTAAAACCAATCCAAATCCAATCCAAATCCAACCAACCAATCCAATCCAATTCAATCAATCTAATTCCAATCCAATCCAAATCTAATCCAAATCAAATCAAATCAAATCAATCAAATCAATCCAAATACAAATTCAAATCCAAATCCAATCCAAATCACCAAATCAATCAAATCGAATCCAAATCAATTCAAATAAGCTCAATCCAAACAACAATCCAAATCGAATCCAAATCAAGTTCAAAATCAAATGTAATCTAAATCTAGGAACTTTTCCAAATAAGAGCTCTGCAAACATAATATTTGAAACCAAATTCCAAAACCAATCCTTCCGTGCAATCTTGAAATTTTGTTTAATGTTTTAGATTGATACAAACTCAACTCTTCATCTTTCCCAAGTCACTCTTACTATCAGTTTCAGTGATCGCGTTGGAACCGTGAACAACGCACAACTGTCATTTTATTTTCACGCATGCGCGACGCAAAAGCTAAATCAACAAAATGACAGTTGTGCGACTCCTCTCAGAGTGGTCTAAAACTCCCAGCTGAAAACAGATATAGTGTCTAATTCAACGACAGCCATAGAGGAAACGAATCCAATTTATTTAAATATTTCAACGAATTTTCTTCACAATTTGTTTCTAATGTGACATAATACAGCCAACCGGTGATTGTTAGATTTTCTAACCCAAAGATACAAAAGTCTGGTAAGCATATTCCAATGGATTATGCCATACAAGGTACTATAAATTGTTATCCGGGTTTAATTACTCCTATAGGATCTCATGGGCACGGCAAATGCTGGGTAAAGCGTACCATTGGTACTTCGCGTACCTGAAGGAATAAAATAGACCCCATCTCCGTCCTTGGCCTCTTACCCAGCAACTCCTATCCCTACCTCCCGCGGTGCGGCAGGATACGAGCACAAGGAAGATCGGGAACCAATCCGGTGAACTATGGTCGCATGCTGACAGGGAAGGGGGTTTGCTCCTCTCAGGTGCAAATCTTATTGACGTCTGTTCTCCGTATCAGGATCGGCTCACAACAGCGTCTGTTCTCCATGTTAGAGGCGCTGATCATCGTCCGAGTGCCAGCGAGGGACTCTAAGAAGAACTGTACCATGTCACCGGAAATGAGAGGAATGGTCCTCCGGAAATTTAGGGTTTGGTGTCAGGCCCTCAAGCCAGCCTTTAAAAAATCATAAGCAACGATCAATCAACAAGAGAGTACGGACCGGAACCATCGGCGAAGACCACTGCGACGAAAGGGACTAGCTGATTGGACTCGGTTCGTGGAACTGCAAATCTCTCACTTCATCAGGAGGACGCATACTCGCCGTGTGCTCAAGGACCGTGGATTCGGCATCAGTGGCGCTGCAGGAGGTTTGTTGGAAGGGATCAATGGTGCGAACGTTTAGAGGTAATCATACTATCTACCAGATCTGCGGCAACACATGAGCTGGGAACGGCTTTCATAGTGATGAGCGATAAAGGCGCGTGATCGGGTGGTGGCAATCAATGAAAGAATGTGCAGGTTGAGGATCAAAGGCCGGTTCTTCAACTTCAGCATAATCACGTCCATAGCCCACTCGGGAAGCACTGATGATGATAGGACGCATTCTACGCGCAGCTGGAACGTGATTACGACAGCTGCCCAAACCGAACGTCAAAATCATCATAGGAGATTTGAACGCTCAGACAGCAGAGGAGGAGTTTAGCGACTATTGGAAAGTTCAGCGCTCACCGGCTGACGAACGAAAACGGCCTACGACTAATTGATTTCGCCGCCTCCAAGAATATGGTCATTCAGTATTTCTTTAACACAGCCTCCGTATCAGTACACCTGGAGATCACCACTACAGACAGAATCAAATCAAATACGTTCTGATTGATGGACGGCACTTCTCGACATTATCGACGTCAGGACATATCGTGGCGTTAACATCGACTTTGACCACTTTCTGGTGATGGTTAAACTGCGCCCAAAACTGTCATCATCAACAATGTTCGGTACCGACGACCGCCGCGTACGACCTAGAGCGACTGAAGCAACCTGATGTCGCCACTGCATACGCAGCATCTCGAGGCAGCGTTGCCGGAAGGAGGTGAGCTCGATGGGCCCTCTTGAGGACTGCTGGAATACAGATCAAAGCAGCCGTTAACGACGCAGCGGAGAACAACGTCGGGTATATGGGTCGAAGTCGACGGAACGATTGGTTCGACGAAGATGCGACAGATTCTGGAGAGAAGGACGCAGCGCGGGCGGTCGCACTGCAGCAATTACCGGCAGAACGTGGAACGTTATAGACGGAAGCGAGACAACAGACCAGCCTTTTTCAGGAAGAAACGCCGCCTGGAAGAAGCGAGTGCGGGAGATGGAACAGCTGTACCGTTCTCAAGATACACGCAAGTTCTATCAGAAGCTCACACGCATCCCGCAAAGGCTTCGTGCCGCGAGCCGAAATGTGCCGAGATAAGGATGGAAACATCTTGACGGACGAACGTGTGGTGATCGAAGGTGGAAGCAGCACTACGAGGAACATCGAATGGCGCTGAGAGTACAGGCAGTGAAAGTCAAGGCAGCGGAGGAGATGACTCGTCAGTTCGAGCGGACGATGAAGCCAACCAGCCCCACCTTGGGGAAGTTAGGATGCCATTCAACAGCTAAAGACCAATAAAGCGGCTAGTAGGATGGTATCGGAGCTGAGCTCATCAAGATGGCCGGAAAAGCTGGCCACCTGCACAAACTGATAGTCAGAATCTGGGAAACCGAACAGCTACCGGAGGAGTGGAAGGAAGGGGTTATATGCCCCATCTACAAGACAGGCGACAAACTGGAGTGTGAGTGTGACTTTCGAGCGATCACCATCCTTAATGCCGCCTGTGATAAGTGATATCCCAGATCATCTTCCGTCGTCTGTCACCATTAGTGAACGAGTTCGTGGGAAGTTATCAAGCCGGCTTCGTTGACGGCCGCTCAAACGGACCAGATCTTTACTGACGGCAAATCCTTCAAAATGCCGAATACCAGGTCCCAACGCACCATCTGTTCGTTGATTTCAAGGCGCATACGACATTATAGACCGCGTGAAACTATGAAAATTATGGACAGACAGCTTCCTGGGAAGCTTACCAGACGATCAAAGCAACGGTGGATGGTAGCAAAACTGTGAAGATTTCAGGCGAACCTCCAGTTCTTCAATCGCGCCGGACTAAGACAAGGTGATGGACTTCGTGCCTGTTGTTCAACATTGTGCTAGAGTGTCATGTCAGGCCAGGTGTAACAGCCGAGGTACGATTTTCAACGATCCAGTCAATTTATTTGCTTCGCCGGATGACATGGACATTGTCGGCCGAACATTTGCAAAATGGCATAACTGTACACCCGCCTCAAACGTGAAGCAACAAAAGTCGACTGGTGGTGAATGCGTCGAAGACAAAGTACATGCTTGTGGGGCGGAACCAACGACAGGGCCCGCCTGGGAAGCAGTGTTACGATAGAAGCGGGATACCTTCAGGTGGTCGAGGATTCGTCTACTCGGATCGCCTAACGGCTGCAACAACGTTAGTCGTGAAATACGAGGCGCATCATCTGTGGAATCAGGCCTACACGGCTCCAGAAAAGCTGCGGTCAAAAGATTCGCCACCGCACCAAATGTTCATGTACAAGACGTTAATAAGACCGGTTGTCCTCTACGGACAGAAACATGAGACAATGCTCGGAGGACTTTCAAGCACTCAGGTATTCGAGAACGGGTGCAAGGACCATCTTTGGCGGTGGCAAGAAGACTTATATGGCGGCGAAGAATGAACCATGAGCTCGCCAACTCTACGGAACCCAGTATCCAGAAGGTAGCTAAAGCCGGAAGGGTACGATGGGCAGGACATGTTAAGAATGCCGGACAGCAACCCTGCAAAGATGGTGTTCGCTTCAGATTCGACAGGTACGAGACGGCGTGGAGCACAGCGAGCAAGATGGGTAGACCAGGTGCAGAACGACTTGGCGAGCGTGGGGCGTATCCGAGGATGGAGAGATGCGGCCTCGAACCGTGCATTGTGGCGTCAAATTGTTGATTCAGTGTTATCTGTTTAGATGTTAACTAAATAAATGAAAATGAGGATCTCATGTTTCATGTTGCTTGCCTCATTAGCAACTTGTGTCAATTTACCTTGTAGGGCTAGGGTTAAAACGTTCCATGTTCCTATGCGTGTCCGTTGTTTTGTGCTAAGAGTCGTTGCCGTCAAATCAGTTCGTATTCATTGTCGTATTGTCAAACAAATTGGTGTTCCGAGAATAAGACTGGATTCCTGGTCCGGTCTAGGATTTTTTTTGTTGGTTTTGGCGACTCGCCCTGGACATAAATGTATTAATTTATTTCAAGAAGAAACTGATGGATTTTATATGACGAGTAATTCTCGCTGAGACCGGGCCACTATTTGCACGAGGTTCTTAAAAATGCCTAAATTTATGTTCATTCGAAAGCTTTCGGCGAGTATATGGATCAGGTTAAATTCTTCAGAAAGATGAACCCTCGTTAGTTATACACGAAATCATTTATGGACCCTCGATTTTATCAATTCTTTACTCACAAAAAACTGTCATAACTCCAACATTTCTCAGCTGATCATAGAATCAGAATATCTTGAAAAAGAACGATCCCTCAATTTGCATTAATAAAAATAAGAGCAGCCATTTAACCGCCATCTTGATTTCTTTTGAAAACTATTTTTACCTGGTTGGCAAAAACGATTTTGAATATAATACATCGAGGCAAGCACTATTATTATTGTGTCCAAAATCTCAGGTGTATGTTTATTCTGTCAAAACTTATGTACGATTTACCAAATTATTTTTGAAGGCCCATCTGCAACGAACATTATTTTTATGGTTAATATGAAACTACGACCAGTTTCTTGATTTCATACACTATTCTCAAATATGTTTCAAAATTAGAGCATATCTACAACACTATTTATTTGAAGGGCTCAAAGTTTTGAGCATAACGAAGCCGTTATTGTATTAAATAATTCAAGAATTTTGGTATTGGTAAAAATCGTACTAGCTTTTGATAAAAAAATCATACACCTAGATTTTTGGACTACACAATATAAGCTAAGCTTTCCATCGATGTATCAATATTAAAAATCGGTGTTCAAACCTTCGTAAAATAGTTTTAAAAAATGCAAGATGGCGATCAAAATCTACAGCTTTAATTTTATATTCAATTGAGGATCACCTACTCTTCTCGTCTTAATAGATACATTCATTTCTCGTGTTTGCTCTCAAATTCATGTAAATTCAATGATTATTAGATCCAGGATTTCGGACTTTGTTCCACCGCCATCAGGAGACATTCCATTCCAATAGAAGCTATGAGAATTGTTTGACTACTTATGAAATTCTGAACAGCTTGAGCTGTCAGCAGAATGACTTTCTAAGCTTTTCAGTTTTACCCTCATTTGCTCAGATCGAATGAAATCGATAATAAATTTATTCTTTGTTTGCTTTTCTCCGACTCTCAGTACGAAATAAAATAAATTAAACCTATTCAGTTTGATAATAATCGTGATTTTACAACCTTATGGATTCTAGCTTCTATGTCTACAACGAACTATGCACAGGACTGCATCAATATGCCACGCAGTGCTACATGCTACGATATTGCCTGGAAAGGAAAATAAAATGTGCTCGGAAAAATGTGAACCCATTTATTAGTTATTGAAGCAAATTTGTTCGGATGTGCAAGCGCATTCGTTTGTGTCAAATAGTGTATATACCGGAGTAGGTGCTGTTGTTTGCCAGCCCCCGGTTCAAAAAGGATTACAACAAATCGCATTTGATGGGGCCAGCGATGCCGCCGCCACCGCCAACATCATCGCAATCGCCATAACAGGCTGGTGGTTCTGGTGCTGCTGTGCCCTGAACAGCCACGTGGACACGGTGGCGACACATGTTGGAAGCAGAAAGAAGCATCAAGACGGAACCAGTGGAAAGGATTGATAAGTGAGTTGCAGAAAGAGGACATTTGAACAACAGTGCGACAATAATAGCAAATCGTAAGTGGTTTTTCTACACGTTTCTTGTCTGTTTGTTTCCTTTGAAAGAAATTTACTAGCGGTGATTGCGGGACACTGATGGGGGGAAGTGGGAGCTCAGTTTTGCGAATTTTCGCTGTAAAGAATCTTGTAATAGGCGGCTTTGTGAACCGCAACAACAATTTGCAGTAGATCCAATTATTTGTTTTTTTAGTAAGAGTTTCTTAAGGAAACGAGTGAAAAAAGAAAAAGATTGAAAAAGTTGACAAATTTGTACATAGAGAAAAAATATTATAGAACTCCGATAAATGTGAGGAAGCCAACCAGACTTTGTCTCGATCATGTGGGTCAGATGACAAGGGGCTTAGGGGTGTGAACTAAGACCCGTTTCCACTTGAGCTCAGGTGGTGAGCATCTTGTTGTTTTTGAGGTATCCCTCTCGTGGACTTTACACATGATACCCACAGACCTCCAAACGAAGGAGAAATTGAGGAAATAAAATCGAATTGAAATCCTAGCCTAGATGTATTCTCTGCTACAGTTGACTTGTGTTGCTGCAAGTTGAATTGGTGCACCACCTTCTTCAGTTTGCGATCAGGACCCACAAAATTCGTGGCATTAAGTATTGCAATATACATTGTTTGGATATTCACGTCTAGCCCAAAACCGCTTAATGGCTCCTATAAAGTCTTCTTCGGGTTATAAATACAGGGGTTAGACAAAAAGGTTGAGATAGGTAAAATTATGTCGAAATTCAAATCATCATAACTTTGCGTAGAATGATACGATTTTGATAAAATAAGGACCATCAGAACCGGACGCTATCCCCAGTATACTATCCCCTTGCAGAACCTAGGATTGGTCCTTGGCCACCGTAGATGTTCCGGGTTTTCCGAAGGTATGTTCAAGATGCATTTTTTCCACTGCTTGTCATTCTATGTGACGTTTACTTTCATCATGTTTTATACTTTCTCCAAAAACCAGAACTAATATGTCGGCCAATGGTGGCTGTAGATCGAGAATGCTGTTGAGTATTCCTTTTAGCTATGTAGGTTTTCTTTTAACATGCACATAATGGGGAAGCGTCATTAACAGTATAATGAAAAACACAAATTTCCCCATACTAATTTGCATGCAAACTTGAAACGGCTTGTGCTAAATCAGTTGTAATCCAAATGAGCTCAAATTTTCAGAGGACACTCAGAACATGGTAGAGAATCAGATGAGCACTGTGGAGCAAAATCGATTTTTTGAACCACCCTAACGGTCAGCCTACCATAAGAGCTACGTGCGAGAGGACTTCTTTTGGAACCTTTGTTAGAAAAATTGCTCCAAAATTAGGCCCATAAGAGCTACGTGCGTGAGGACTTCTTTCGGAACCTTTGTTAGAAAAATTGGGTTTCAAAATGGAATTGGCTTTACGAACGAAATTATTTTACACTTTCGAAAGGATTTTTTTCGGCTTCTGAACGGAATTGTTTTGAGCTGTCGAACGTAGCTATTTTGTGCTTCTAAACGGAATAATTTTGTGTTTTTGAGCGGAACCCTTCTGGACTTTCTAAGAAATCATTTATTACTTAGGGTAAATCCGGGTGAGATGCCGGGGCGATAGATGCCGCACTTCAAAGATCTGGTAGAAAGAACTTGATTTATTGCCACAAATGTACGTGAGAGTGTGTCTTTTGTGGCGAAAATAATAACGTAAGTTGTAACTGCTCATTCTTATCAGTCCAAAAAGTATTGTAAGAGAGGTATTTTGGACCACCAGTTCGACGGCTCATATTTTGGACCACTGAGTGCAAATTCCTCTTGGTGGTCCAAAATAAGAGCCTTCGTAAGGGTGGTCCAAAATACATCCTTTACCCTAATACAATGGTTTTACACTTTTATTCACTAATTTTTAGAAAAAAAAATCGCAAAAAAATCAGGGCGATATGCCACTATATACTACTATCATCACATTAATGAGATATTATTTTTTAAGGAGAAAATCATGTGAAATAAGAATCTCAAGATGTTGCAAGGGATTAGAATCCTGCCCAGAAAATAGAGACATCCTAGGATATTTGTTCCTTTCTTAATAACATGCTCCAAAATTAATGATATTTGAACAAGGAACGATTTCGACCTAATCTCTGTCGTGATTTATTATTATCATGCGCGCTCACTACTGCGAACATCACAATAATGAGAAACAGATCAATTTGCGCCCCAATCCTTTGTTTTCGGTTGTTATCAATATGAGTACATGTTATGAAATAGGACAGCAGGTACACTACGAAAGAAAACCCGGAATAAAAGAACATTGCATCGATGAATATAAGGTCATCTTAACATGTAAGACAAGCTCTAAAAACGTCTTATATAGAAAAAGGCAACATGTGCAATTTTTAACGATGTGTGTAATTGATTGTTAGAGAAAATCAATAAAATAAAAAGCCTATTAATGACTGATATCCTTATGACAGTGTATTGTTACACAGTAGAAATAAGAAGTTGGTCAAGGGATAATTTTTTTGTTTTTGGGTTGAAATACAAATATAAATGATTATACTTTTCAGAAACATCGTTTATCGCCAAAGGAAAAAATATAATCCCATTTCTCCAATATTTCCCAAGTGCGGCATCTCCTCCTGATGTGTGGCATCTCACCCGGTTTTGACTTTTTTTGCACTGTCAATAGTACAGTCCGATTTTTTTTTGATTTGCAAATGACTTCTACACTATGTAGTTGGATCCCTAAACTATCAGAAACACTGATTACAGTTTCAATTAAACGGTTTGTTTTGAAGAAATATCGATTTTTAAAAAGGTGTGGCAACTCACCCGGATTTACCCTATTATAAAAGGGCAGTTCTGACACTTATAAAAGGACTTCTTTTGTGCTTCAAATTCGAATTCCCCGGATTCCCTTCGAATACTTGAAAAGATTCCGGACGGAGGCTTAAAATGATTCTCTCCGGGAACTTAAAAGATCTTCTTTCGTAGTTCCAAAATAAAAGTGTATTCCTTGTAAAATAATTTCGAATGAAATCTTTTTGTGCTTTCGAACGTTACTCCCAAAGTAACAATTCCAAAACTTCATGGATTTATTTAAGTTTTTTCATGGTTTTATCACAGGTTTGTTCAATGAATGCTGCAAAATTAGCTATGATCATGCCCTCTTAGCTATCTGGAAAACCATTATAAATTTTATAAAAAATCCACAAATGTTAATTACTATTTGAACTTATTAGTGGTCTTATGATTAAGGCCAGTGTTGCATTTTGAACTGAACGCGAGCTAAGAATAGCATGTGCGTTCTTAAAAACAGAACCTGATCACAGCAATCTTAGATCATCGTTCATAATTTATATTTGGCTCTTGAACTCCGCGTTCTGATCTAAAATTTGAACGCGTTCAAAATTATGCTATAGTAAAGTACCTATATTAGGAAAAGTAAAAGTTATATATATATATATAAATCATAGGTTATTTTTTCAAGACAGCGCATGAAAACGCATGGCAGTAGATTGATGTAAACGAGCTTTTCACTATATCAGTAATGACGGCTAGCAATATTTATTGAAGAGTTGAGTTGAGCCTGAAGAGTTGAGTTTGCTTGCAAAAAGGCAGCCAGACAACACCACTCCAAGCAGGTGTTAACATTGACAAGCCGCTGAGCAGAGTTCATACTACGTTCAAGTTCAGTTCATTTTTTGTGAACGCAAATTGAACGCGTTCAAATGCACCACAAGATTAAGGTATACTGGGGGAAGTGGAAAAAGGGGGTAATTGTAAAAATCGACTCGAAAAATTGGAATTGTACATAATTCACAGTTTTTACCACACCACAACATTGAGCAAAAATACACTTTAATGCTCACATTATTACTATGTTAAATTTTGTGTTATACATACACTAACACAGTTAACGCTGCAGCTGTCATCTGAGGTTTCGAGAGAAGTTGATTTTTCCATTGATAAAGGTTACCATTATAATACAATTAGACTAACCACATTCAACTTGTATTGGTTTGTACTATGATAGCAAATAATTGAAAGATTTTACACTTAGGGGCTGTTCATATACCACGTGGGTTTATCCACCTATCAGTGCCATTTTCTCTAGTGCTGTTTGCACCTACACCTGTTAGAACCTGTTGTAAATATTTAGACTATGTTCGGATGTTAAGGACAAGCCTCCTGTAATGCCGTTTCAAAATAAATTATTGTAAATATTTTGGACTTTGTTTTTATGAGAACGAGCCCCCCTTAACCAAAATTTAAATCTACTCGCGTTTCCAAGGCACCCCACTCAATACGAAAGTAGTGCACAACTGCCTATTTTATTATTCCACGCATGCTGTACAAAAATGATAGTTGAGCGTTGCTTCCGTATTGAGATTTAAATTTGGATTCCGGGAGGCTTGTCTTTAAGGTCACTCCTGACGGAATCCAAGATTAAAAGTGCTCGCGTTTTCGGGGGCACACCACTCGATACGGAAGCAACGCACAACTGTCATTTCTATTATTTCACGCATGCTGCGACGCAGCAAAGCTAAATCAACAAAAATGACAGTTGTGCGCCGCCTCTGAATCGAGTGATGTGCCCCCGAAAACGCGAGCACTTTGGAACTTGGATTCCGTCAGGAGTGACCTTAAAGAAAGATCGTACTTCCCGACGAGTTTAAAAACTAAAATGTCCTGCGTTATTAAAACCGAGTTTATTTTCTGTCGATTCATTTCCTCACGAAGACAACCGCTGATGTTAGGAAGACGACCCCATTTGAGCGCTATATATCGTACTCATTAACACATGCACTGAGATCTACGGCTACCGAGGGAAGGCGTGACCAGACATTTTTCGTTTTAGAAAATGCTAATGGCGCGGCTGGGAAAAACCTAGCTTTTATAAGTTTAAATTTCAAATTAAAGTTTTTCAAAAATTAACTTTTTTGGAGATATTTTTATTCGCTACTAAGAGTTCATTCTTTCACCCTACACTTATGTTGGGGAGCTTCCTTTCACGTTCCCCCAACACTTTTGTTATTGGCAGTAACTTCTAACTGAACAACGGAATGAAGAACTAGACACCGTTAACAAAATTTACGGTAAAAATTATTAAAAATTAACTGAGCACATTCTTTATTATATTTATAAGTTCCTAATTCAATCAATTAAGGTGACACGGGAAGCACAAACAATCATCAAATCGTCATCATTTCATCATTGAATGCTTAATTTTTTCTACAACAAATATAACTTTGAAAAAGTATCACAGGCGCGTTCTTACTCGCAATCTACATGCTGATACATTTACAGTTACATTAAACAACTGAAAACCGAAAAACGGCGCTCCAAAATTACGAGGTGGCAATGCTAGAAAGAGACAAAAGATAGGAAAAATAACACGGTGTGTAGTGCCTCCCCGAGTCACCTTAAGGGGGAATTAAGGTTGGCAACACACCACTACATAAATCCGTATTTTTTGAATGAGTGTTTGTGATATTGACCGGTGTTAAACTAACACTATCACATTTTTCCGAAGGACGGAAAGAGACAGACTACCCACCGCCGGTGGTGAATCATTCAGAAAGCTGTTTTCTTTGCCCAATTTTCCTTGAGCCTTAAGATTCATTCATCATTCATTATTGGTATCCTTCTCTAAGCAGCAAATCATTTGAGAAATGCTAACTTACATTCCAGATATTCAAATTATCTTCCTGCCGTACAGCATCAGTATAATCCGCAAACGTTGAGACGAACGAATATAAATACCGAGATATTTAATAACATGTATTTGAATGTAAATACTTCTTGCTGATTTTTCAGTTTCTTAGAGTTCAAATAATAATCAATTTCGTCCAGAAAAATTAATGTCAGGTTTGATACTTTATTTCTTCTTCTTATTGGCAACTTAACTGCTAAAAAACCAGTATTGGTCAAATTTGCTGGATACTAATGCGCTATCCGCCCTTTGCTCAATTCCATTCCTTGCACTTAACTCCACGCACCAAGGGCAGAAAATGGTTGGTTAGCGAAGATCTAACAGCTAAATACAGAAATATTCTCATCTCATCACTCTCTTCTCAGACTGACAATTCACATCAGGTTTTCATATAACAGAGATCACCTAAAATACTCGATATCGTTCCACACCTATTTTTAAGGACGTGGCTGTGGTAGTTGTTGATTAATGAAATACACAAATGCAATGGAAATTGCAATGTGAAATTGATAAATCAATCTAGTCAACCGATCATATGATTCAGTGTCCGATTTCATCATATATAACATTGAAAACACGCCTTTCTGGCTTTTTTGTCCCAATGTACCTTACAAAGTATAGAATCAATGTAAAATATGACGTAGAATATTCAACAGATTTTTAAAACCTCTAGACACGAAAAAATTGAGTAGAAGAAAATGTCCATATAATCGATGTAAAAAGTCCATATAATCGAGGTATACCTGTAGCAACATCTCGAAGCGGAATAAAATAAACAGATCATAGAAAAAACATAACGCTTCCATAATCTTCAATACTTGATTGCCGTAAATAAGAATATTTTGACGGCGCGTTAATATGTCCTCCTTGTCTTACCTGTTTTTACCAGAAATTTGAACGCGCACATAAATTTGATGCACACGAACGAATTCTGAGGCATTCATTTTTTTCGATAATAAAACATTGATTCACTTTCAAATCCATGATTGTGTGTCACCTTTTTTTTGAAAACCAAGAAAAAATCCGTTCGGAAGCCCAAAATAATACCGTTGAACAGCTCAAAAGTTTAAGAAGATCTTATTCCGTGAGTTCAAAAGGATTCCATTCGAAAGTTCAAAAAAGTTTCCGTTTGAATGCTCAAAATAATTATATTTAGAATCCCAAAAGAGTTACGTGAAAGGTTAATAGAAGCCCAAAAGGATTTCTTTTAAAAATCCAAAACTAATTCGTTTGGAAACCCAAAAGATCTCCGTTCTTAATCCCAAAAAGACATTTCCGAAACCCATTTTTTTAAAGAAAGGTTCCATGCAAGGTTTCGAACCAGAGTTCTTCTGGGCTTCCAAAACCTTATGATTTATGAATGGACCCACCTTGGGCTTCCGAACAAAATCCTTTTGGGCTCCTTAATGGAATGTTGTTGGGCTTGCGAACGGAATAAAAGGAAAAGTTTTCCAACGTAATTATTTTGGATTTCTGAGTCCCAGGATTCCAAAAAGCATTCCTTTCAGAAGCTCAAAAGCTTCTGCTCAGAAATCCAAAACGATTCCGTTCATAAGTCAAAGAGGTATCCGTTCGAAAACCTAAAAGGATTCCTTTCGGAATCCCAAAAGGGGTCCGTTCGGAAGTCCAAAAAGTTTCTGTTCGGAAGCCCAGAAAGATTTCGTTCGGAAGTTTGAAATATTTTCGTTTGAAAATCCGTAATTTAGTTTAGTCAGTTCTTCTATTGATTCATCTTCATCAACTCGCTTTGAGAAACGTTTTTTTTTTTCAATATAATTTTTGATAGATACCGTTTTGACTCAAATTCCGAACAATCGCTTTTAAATGGCTATTTTGGATTTATTTGTGTAATTTTCTTGGTAGGATCTTCAAGCCTAGTCCTGGTGTTGGGTGGGACTTTAAACAAATTTGACCCGACTGATCGAGCGTCTGTCCACCAAGGAGGTGCGGCTCCAACAGCGTCTGTTCTGGCATCCAGCGGCTGAGTATGAAATACTATTCCCCGGAAGCTATACCTAAGATGGCAGCCCCATCCCGGTGGATAGGAAACTTTGGGCCAACAACCTACTGTTCCCGAAACATCAATTTGTTCGAGAATCCGATAATGAAAGAATACGGACTGATTTTACGGCGACGACTCTTAGCGCGAAACAACGGACACGAATAGGAACATGGAACGTTTTAACCCTAGCCCAGCAGGGTAAATTGGCACAACTTGCCAATGAGGCACGCCGCATGAAGCTTGAGATCCTGGGACTGAGTGAAGTCCGTTGGCCAAATTTTGGAGAACACAGAACGTCGTCGGGACAAGTTCTGCTATACTCTGGTTTACGAGGTGAACACGCTCCCCGGCATCGCGGAGTTGGCTTCCTACTAAGCGCTCAGGCACACTCTGCGCTTATGATGTGGGAACCTATAAGTGAAAGGATAATCGTTGCCAGATTTAGAACACGGGTCCGAAACCTTACTATAATCCAATGTTATGCGCCAAACGATGCTGCCGATCTGCAAGACAAAGAGAAGTAGAAGTCTACAGTCAACTCAATGCCGTCGTAGATAGAATTCCGAAGGGTGATATCAAGATCTGTTTGGGCGACTTCAATGCGAAGATTGGATCCGACAACTCGAACCATGAGCGCATTATGGGACGCCATGGTCTCGGAGAAATGAGCGAAAACGGAGAGGTGTTCGCAGAATTTTGTGGTAATAACGACATGGCGATCGGGGGATCGCTCTTCCCTCATCGACTGGTTCACAAGGTCACGTGGGTCTTCCGTGACGGCTTTACAGAAAATCAAATCGATCACATCTGCATCAGCCGAAAATGGAAACGGAGCCTTCTTGATGTACGGAATAAACGTAGTGCCGATATCGCGTCTGATCATCACCTCCTCATCGGCGAAATACGCCTGTGCATTGCGCGGATTCGTCGGCAGGAGGAAAGAGTTGGACGACGATTCAACACACGCCGACTGGAAGATGCCACGGTGAAACGGTCCTTCGTTGAAGAACTGGAGACGCGTGCTGCAGATATTCCGGAAGGTGGCAGCGTGGAAGACCAATGGACCGCCATCAAGAATGCATTCATCGCCACCAGCGAGAACAATCTGGGCGAACTACGCACCCAGAGAAAACAATGAATCACCGATGAGACCTGGAGAAAGATAGAGGAGCGAAGAGAAGCCAAAGCCGCGATAGAGCGATCGAAAACCAGAGGAGCCAAAGTCTTAGCCCGTCAACGATACACGGCTCTTGAGAAGGAAGTAAAACGCTCATGTCGACGGGACAAGCGAGCGTGGGCAGACACTCTGGCCGACGAAGGAGAGAGAGCCGCCGCAACCGGGGACATTCGCCTCCTCTACGATATCTCACGACGCTTAAGCGGGGCGAAGATGAATGCAACGATGCCTGTGAAAGGCGCGAATGATCAGTTATTGACCGACCCAACTGACCAGCTGAAACGCTGGTTTGAGCACTTCGAACAACTTTTTCAAGTGCCAGCCAGGCCATCACCACCTCGGCATGATCTGCCTAGGATCCGAGGTATAACACGCGTCAATACAGAAGCTCCATCACTGCTAGAGATTACAACAGCCATCCAAAGCATGAAATCGAATAAAGCCCCAGGGGTCGACCGCATATCAGCCGAGATGCTCAAAGCTGACCCCATGACATCCGCTCAACTACTGCATCGTTTATTTCGTAATATCTGGGACACCGCAACTTTCCCGGTCGACTGGATGCAAGGTATCTTAGTGAAGGTGCCCAAAAAGGGTGACCTAACTGTATGCGATAACTGGCGAGGCATTATGTTGCTGTGTACCGTTCTCAAAGTTCTGTGCAAAATTATCCTAGCCCGGATTCAGGAGAAGATCGATGCGACTATCCGGCGGCAGCAAGCCGGATTCCGTGCCGGAAGATCATGTGTGGACCATATTGTCACGCTCCGCATCATTTTGGAGCAGGTCAACGAATTCCAAGAGTTCCTTTACTTGGTTCCTTTACGAAGCACAGTACGAGGCCTTTTCGTGTAGAGTGCTGCACAATGGGGTCCTATCCGGGTCGTAGCTGGTGTGAGGCAAGGATGTATTCTATCACCGTTACTGTTCCTCATCGTAATCGATGAGATTCTGGTAGATGCGATTGACCGTGAACCAAACCGCGGGCTGTTATGGCAGCCTATAACCATCTAAACGACTTCGAATTGGCGGATGACGTTGCACTCCTCGCGCAACGGCGCTCTGATATGCAGAGTAAGCTCAACGACCTTGCCGAGCGCTCCTCCTCAGCAGGTTTAGTCATCAACGTCAACAAAACCAAATCGTTGGATGTAAACACGGTGATTCCTTCCAGCTTCACAGTAGCCGGGCAACCAGTGGAGAATGTTGAAAGCTTCCAATATCTTGGTAGCCAAATGGCGTCAGACGGCGGTACCAAGATCGACATAGGCGCACGGATCAAGAAAGCAAGGGCTGCCTTTGCGAGTTTAAGAAATATCTGGAAAAACAGGCAGATAAGTGAACGCACCAAAATACGAATTTTAAACTCTAACGTGAAATCTGTGCTGTTATACGCTAGCGAAACATGGTGTGTATCAGTGGAGAACACTCAACGGTTGCAGGTGTTCATTAACAGATGCCTGCGGTATATAATTCGGGTCTGGTGGCCTCACAACTGGATTCCAAACAACGAGCTCCATCGTCGTTGTCACCGGAGGCCGATAGCAACAGAAATTCGGGTTCGGAAATGGGGCTAGGTCGGCCACACTCTACGTAGGGGCGGAAACGAAATCTGTAAGCAAGCATTAGACTGGAACCCAGCGGGACAGACCCAGAGGCTCATGGCGGCGAAGCCTCAATAAAGAAATAAAAGAAGTCGACCGAAATCTAACCTGGCAACAGGTTAAAGCGATAGCCGGGCATCGCTCAGGATGGAGATCTTTCAAGTCGGCCCTTTGCACCACCGGAGGTGTACAGGATCCATAAGTAAGTAAGTAAAATCTTCAATTCGTTTGTAATTTTGATCCTGAATATGGAAAGCCTGTGAAAGTTTTAGTTTTAGGGCCAATTTCTTTACCAGCGCCTAGTGCTTAAACCAGGTTTAAACGTATGGGTAAGCATCGCTTAAGAGTTTAGCGGAGGTGAAAAAATCGGAGCTTAGTGTGTGAAAACGCCAGTGTTTGGAATATGAGTCATGTTCAGGATTTGAGTTAAAATGGCAATGATCGAAACTATTGGTGATCAGTCACCCCAAATTGAAAAAAAAACTCGTCAAAAAAAATTTAAAACAAGTTTAAAATTATCAAATAATCAAGAACAACAGCCTTATACGTTCTACATGTTGCAGTACTCGTTTTAAAAATATGAAAAAAGTGATGATTTCACTTACGTAGGAAAATTTTTGTCGGGCTTCTAAAAAGAATTCTTTTTAGTTTCCGAGCGGAAACCTTTCGAAAGCCCTAAAACATTCCGTATAGAAGACTTAAAAGAATTCCGTTCAGTACCCCAAAACAAATCCATTCGGAAACCCAAAAGGATTCCGTTCGTAATCCTGATGGATTTTAGATGGAAGTCTATAAAATTCTCACGTAGTGTTAATTGTACAACGCGTTTCGAGTTATTCCAAAATGTTCTTGCTAGTCGGAACTCTGATTCCATTTTATTGCGTGGTAGAGCAAGTCGTAGTTCGGTTGTTCTACGTTTTTCTGTGGAATATGAATTTGAAGTTTTTTTGTGGGTTTCATATGGAAATAGAATATTGAAATAGATTCCCGAGGAACACCTTTTGCATACATTTTATTTGCGTATTACCTATTCCTGCAGGTTCCTGGGTGAATGAAGAAATGGATTTTAATGACAATTCTGAATTTTTAATAAATACCTAAATCTATAAAAACATATTTTTTTAAAATTTGTAACGCCGAGAAAATATAGTATAAAATATTGGACACTGTAAAAGTTGCAGTTTTTGTGCCTAAGTTTCCTGTGAAGCGCCATTTTTACAACAGATCCAAACAAGCACGTTCCTCACAATCCATTAACAGGCGCTTGAGCTCAATTGTGTTTTTTTTGTTCATATCGCATTGCGCATTCGATGGTGGCATATTTTTTCCGGTTTTTCCCGCACCCATCGATGCAGTTTCAGCAACAGCAGCAGCAGCAGAAGTACCTATACACCAATAGCCATTCATCGACGGGAATGCATCGCGGCAACATCCAACTGCTACGTGCCCAAGTCGAATTTTTTCAATTGCACCGATGACGCCGGGTTCGGCGACGACGAATGCTAAGCAACGACTCGACACTTTTGTATATGTACCTGATGGTACCTACTTTGCGCGAAGAATGGCCGTCTCGTAAAACAGCTGGGTTGCATTTTTCCACGTTTTTGTGCAACAATAATCGAATGTTGTCGAAGTTTATGGAGCTTGAGCTGTTTCTTATACTCTTTAAATGGTAGTCCTTTCGTATTGCCGGAAATATTCCATAAATAATGTGGTAAAAAGTGCTGACATGTATTTTGGGGTAATTCTCAAATTATTTTGGCTAAAATGGCTGTATAAATAAAGGTGGGCGAAGTATGACTCTGCTCATTTCTAATAATCACTACACCAAAATGTAATTGCTCTGTTCCAATTATGAGTAGTAGTTATAGGGTGCGATGCGACGTCATTGAAGGAAAAAAGATAGTTGAAGATCTAATCTATGTGAAATTACATACGTCGAACGAGGTGACTTGTGTAAAGCAGATAATTGCTGTTTCACAGTAATATAACCTTTGAAAATCTCCCATAAGCCAATATACTACAATCCGAGAAATTTAAAATCATCTAATAAAATAGCTAAGAATTGCGTCCAAGTGTTTTTGAATTATCTGGGCAGCTATGGCTGGCCTTATATGAATTTATTTGTTGTGTGCAATGGTACTAATTTGTTCGGTCATAAAATTGGGTCATGGCTCAAATTGCTTTTGCACTCTCATAGATAGGAAACATCAAGGAAACAGAGAATACTCAAAACGCATGGAGACGCATGGTAGTTCAACGGATATCTTAGGCGAATCATTAATTTAGAGTGAATTTCGTCAGAATATAATATCACAATTTGTTCTGTCTCCATCATTGATTACTTATCTTGATTTCAGTTTGCAGATTATATAAACCGATATAAACTAATTAATTATTTAATTATCAAGAACCAACATCAAAATCAGTTTTCAATTTGCTCTCATCGACAGTTTACTATTTGATGTCACAGTTAATTTTTTCTGCTGTAGATTTTGTTGTTTTAACCGTTAAAACGAACAAAGGATATCATACCAAGAAATTAAAATCAGCGATTTCTCAACATCAAAACAAGTTTTTGATTTGATCTCAAGATTTGCTCGGGAGCCTCTTGAAAGGAGTCTTCCGAACCTGTTGAAAGAATGCTTCCGAGCCTCTTGAACCTCTCGGAAGAAAGCTTACAAGCTGGTTGGAAGGAGGCTTTCGAGACGCTTATAGCGAGGCTCAAGCCTCTTACAACGAAACTACTGAGCTTTTCGGAAAAAGTCATCATGCCTCTAAAATGGAGCCTTCCTAACCTTCTGATTCTAGATTTTAGTCACTCGATGTTTTTTTTTTTTTATCTTTTGTCTCAGAGCCCCTCCTACACTGTTGATTGTGGTGGGCAGGATTCAATAGGCTTTGATATAGTGATCACCATGCATATTATGTACAATACAAAGTTTTAAAATAAAAAACTACAACTATCAAATCTTTATCAATAAGTTTATATTTGAATTCAAGACAAAATTTTCAAAACGATTTATCTGCTTTTGTAAACAAAGATTCGAACGTCGATTTTACGAATCTGATAGCACTTCGACGCAAACCAACGCCATCAACTGGTAGCCGAAACTTTCATCTACCTTTTGATTGTTGGTTTGCGTGGGGAAGCTATCGGATTCATCAAATCGACGTTCGAATCTTTGTTTACAAAAGCAGATAAGTCGTTTTGAAAATTTTGTCTTGAATTGTAATACATCCGCCATTACGCATTTCTGTCCGAGGTACCCCCTGGGGCCAACGAAGGTACCCCCAGGGGTACATGTACCCCAGGTTGAGAACCGCTGCTCTATCTGGATCATCGTGGCAGAAGGGAATTATCTTCCACCAGTCCGACTTCAGTCACTCGACAACAACACGCACAACTTTTCGCTTCAACATCGCACAACATCTCCAGGTGAGAGCCATCCACAATAATCACATTATATCGTTACCCGAGTAGACGAAAATAGCTCAATAATATCAAATGTTGATAAGATAGCAAAATGAGATATGATCGTGATTGATATAAGGGAAGATCCATAAAGTACGTCACGCAAAAATTGGCGATTTTCAAGCCCCCCTCCCCCCTTTGTCACACTTTTTGTATTAAAACTCAAAATTTTTGTATGAGTCGTCACGCTGCTCGGAACTCCCCCTCCCCCCTAGGAGCGTGACGTACTTTGTGGATGGCCCCTAAGAGATAAAAGATCAGACGACAATATCAATATTTTGCACTAAAATATCAAGAGGATATCAAGATATGTTATTTGTAATAAGTGATCGATAACAAGTGCCATTAGTTTGTTCTTATCCATAGCATATCTTGATATTTAAATGATATTTCGGTGCAAATTTTTGATATTGTTGCTTGTTCTTTTATCTCTTATATCAATCAAGTCCATATCATGTTTTGTTATTCTGTTCATGGCTTCTGCCCGGGTACGCACCGACAATCGCTCCCATATGAACGAACAATCCAGACAATCCCGAAATTCGCTACCGCACATTATTCCAACTGTTTTTAATCGACTGCCTCCGCACGAAACATTGACCGTTTACAATCAGAACGTACGCGGTCTTCGTACAAAAACGAATACTTTATTCTTGGCTCTATCCGATAGTGAACACGACATCATCGACTTCACAGAAACGTGGCTCAACGACGATATTCGAAATTCCGAATTGACATTGAACTACACGATATATCGCTGCGATAGAAATGTAAACACCAGCTGTTAAGGGGGAAACGCAATGGAGTGCGGCAACGGAACGGCAACGGCAGGATGCGGCAGCTGTCACTTTTGAATACACGGCTGTATATGGAACGGCACGCAATGGTGCGGAACGGCAAATGCGGAATGTACTAAAGCCGCATATTTTTTGAAAATTTTCAAAAAATGCGGCAGCGGTATTGCGGAAAGATTTGTTTACTTTTAGCATGAAGTGATTTTATTCAAATTTGTATTATATTTTCAGTAGCAGAGAACTGCAGAGAAAGCATAATCAGGACCACTTGATTAAACTGGATTGCTGAAAATGAATAAAGTTGTTTATGAAAATCGAGAAAACCTCGAAGAAACAATAATGATTATATTATTAATCATAAAAACGTCGTTCTACTTGTCTTTATCTAACGAATAAATCCAATTTCAAGAGAACTATTCATCCAAATTAAATCCCTGGAATTGTGAGTTCCCAGATCCCTTGTATTTCCGAGAAAAATTCCATGTAAAATTTTCCCTAATTTTTCTATGAAAATTAACTTGAGCTTTGTTGGATAATTATTCTGAATCTGCAAGGGAATTCCACTGATTTTTAATGAAAAATTCCTATGAAATTCCAAACAAAATACCAATAGAATTCCTCTCAAACATCAAGAGAAAACCTCCTGAAAATCCGAAGGAAATTCCTCTGAATGGAAATTTAAAAAAATAATTTGAAAAAAAAGTTTCTAATAAATTAGGTAGTTCTACTAGGAATTCCCACTTCCTTCGAGAGCGTCTCCAGGAATTCTTTTGGAAATTCCTCCAGAATTTCTTCGAAAGTTCCTCCGGAAGTTCCTCCAGGAATTTCTCCGAAAGCTCTTCCAGAAATTCCTCCGAAAGTTCCTCCAGGAATTCCTCCGGAAGTTCCTTCAGGAATTCCTACGGAAGTTTCTCCAGGAATTCCTCCGGAAGTTTCTCCAGGAATTCCTCCGGAAGTTGCTCCAGGAATTTCTCTGGAAGTTCCTCCAGGAATTCCTCCGGAAGTTGCTCCAGGAATTCCTCCGGAAGTTCCTCCAGGAATTCCTCCGGAAGTTCCTCCAGGAATTCCTCCGGAAGTTCCTCCAGGAATTCCTCCGGAAGTTCCTCCAGGAATTCCTCCGGAAGTTCCTCCAGGAATTCCTCCGGAAGTTCCTCCAGGAATTCCTCCGGAAGTTCCTTCAGGAATTCCTCCGGAAGTTCCTTCAGGAATTCCTCCGGAAGTTCCTCCAGGAATTCCTCCAGAAGTTCCTCCAGGAATTCCTCCGGAAGTTCCTCCAGGAATTCCTCCGGAAGTTCCTCCAGGAATTCCTCCGGAAGTTCCTCCAGGAATTCCTGCGGAAGTTCCTCCAGGAATTCCTGCGGAAGTTCCTCCAGGAATTCCTGCGGAAGTTCCTCCAGGAATTCCTGCGGAAGTTCCTCCAGGAATTCCTGCGGAAGTTCCTCCAGGAATTCCTGCGGAAGTTCCTCCAGGAATTCCTGCGGAAGTTCCTCCAGGAATTCCTGCGGAAGTTCCTCCAGGAATTCCTCCGGAAGTTCCTCCAGGAATTCCTCCGGAAGTTCCTCCAGGAATTCCTCCGGAAGTTCCTCCAGGAATTCCTCCGGAAGTTCCTCCAGGAATTCCTCCGGAAGTTCCTCCAGGAATTCCTCCGGAAGTTCCTCCAGGAATTCCTCCGGAAGTTCCTCCAGGAATTCCTCCGGAAGTTCCTCCAGGAATTCCTCCGGAAGTTCCTCCAGGAATTCCTCCGGAAGTTCCTCCAGGAATTCCTCAGGAAGTTCCTCCAGGAATTCCTCCGGAAGTTCCTCCAGGAATTCCTCGGGAAGTTCCTCCAGGAATTCCTCGGGAAGTTCCTCCAGGAATTCCTCCGGAAGTTCCTCCAGGAATTCCTCCGGAAGTTCCTCCAGGAATTCCTCCGGAAGTTCCACCAGAAGTTCCTCCAGGAATTCCTCCGGAAGTTCCTCCAGGAATTCCTCCGGAAGTTCCTCCAGGAATTCCTCCGGAAGTTCCTCCGGAAGTTCCTCCAGGAATTCCTCCGGAAGTTCCTCCAGGAATTTTTCTGGAAGTTCCTCCAGGAATTTTTCTGGAAGTTCCTCCAGGAATTCCTCCGGAAGTTGCTCCAGGAATTCCTCCGGAAGTTCCTCATGGAATTCCTCCGGAAGTTCCTCCAGGAGTTCCTCCGGAAGTTGCTCCAGGAATTTCTCTGGAAGTTCCTTCAAGAATTCCTCCGGAAGTTCCTTCAGGAATTCATCCAGAAGTTGCTCCAGGAATTCCTCCGGAAGTTCCTTCAGTAATTCCTCCTGAAGTTCCTTCAGGAATTCTCCCGGAAGTTTTTCCAGGAATTCCCCCGGAAGATCCCCCAGGAATTCTCCCGGAATTTCCCCCAAAAATTCCCTCGGAAGTTCCTCCTAGAATTCCCTCGGAAGTTCCCCCAGGAATTCAGGAATTCCATCGGAAGTCCCTCAGGAATTTAGGAATTTCTCCGGAAGATCCTCCAGGAATTCATCCGGCAGTTTTTTTAGGATTCACCTGAAAGTTCCTCCTGAAGTTCCTTTGGAAGTTAATCCAGGTTTTTTTCCGGAAATTCCCCTAGGAATTCTTCTCGAAGTTCCTCCAGGAATTCCAAGGAGAACTTCCGTTCCAAAGATATACAGAAGCAGATTCCGGGGGAATATCGGGAGGTCCTTCCAGGTTAAATCTTGGAGGAACTTTCGGAGGAATTCCTGGAGGAACTTCCGGGGAAACTCCTGGAGGAACTTCCGTGGGATTTCCTGGAAGAACTTCCGGGGGAATTTCTGGAGGAACTTCCGGAAAAATTCCTGGAGGAGCTTCCGGAGGAAATGCGGTAGGAACTTCAGGAGAAATTTCGGTGGAAATCCAGGAGGTACTTCCGGAGGAATTCCTGGAGGAACTTCCGGGGGAATTCCTGGAGGAACTTCTTAAGGAACTCCTGAACTTCCGAAGGAATCTAGAGGAACTTCCGGAGGAATTTCTGGAGGAACTTCTGGAAGAACTGCTGTAGGAATTTCCGGAGGAACTCTTGGAGGATTTACTGAAGGAACTTCCGAAGAAATCTTGAGGAACTTGCGGAGAAATTTGTGGAGCAGCATTCGGAGGAATTCCTGGTGGAACTCCATTAGGAATTTATTGAGAAACTTTTGGAGGAATTTCCGGAAGAACTCTTAGAGGAACATCCAGAGGAACTCTTGGAGAAACTTACGAAGGAACTTTCGAAGGAATTTTCGCAGGGTCTTTCGAAGGAGTTCCTGAAGGAACTTCTTAAGGAACTAGTGAATGAACTTCCGAAGAAATGACTGGAGAAACTTTCGAAGGAATGTCCGATGGAATTACTGGAGGAACTTCCGAAGGAATCTTGCGGAGCTTGCGGAGGAATTCCTGGAGAAATTCGTGGAGAAGCATTCGGTGGAATTGTTAGAGGAACTTCCGGAGGATTTTTTGGAGGAACTTTCGAAGGAACTCTTGGAAGAACTTATGGAGGAACTTCCGAAGGAATTTTTTCAACAACTTCCGGAGAAATTCCTGGAGGAATTTCCGGATGAACTCCTGGAGGAACTTCCGGAGGAACTTCCGGAAGAACTTCTGTAGGAATTTCCAGAGGAACTCTTGGAGGAATTTCCGAAGGATTTCCTAAAGGAATTTCCGAAGGAATTACTGGAGATACTTTCGAAAGAATCTTGAGGAACATCCGGTGGAATTCCTGGAGGAATTCGTGGAGGAGCTTTCGGAGGTGGAACTCCATGCGGAGTTTTTTGAGGAACTCTTGGGGGAACGGATAAATTTGCAGGAGCTTCTGAAGGAATTTCTGAAGGAACTTCTTAAGAAATTCCTGGAGGAGCTTCTGGAGAAATTCATGGAGCAACTTCCAGAGGAATTTTTGGAAGAACTTATGGAGGAATTCCTGGAACAATTTCTGGAGCCACTTCCGAAGAAACTTCAGAAAGAAGTGCTGGAAGAACCCCGAAGGAATTTGTGAAGGCACTTTCGAAGGAATTGCTGGAGAAACTTCCAAATTAATCATTGGAGGAACTTTCTGTAGAATACGGAGGACCTTCCGGAACACTTTAATTAGTGTTATTTTTTTTTTCATCATAATTAAGTACATACAACAAAACGGAGCATCCTGAAGAACTTTCCTGAGACTTTTTGGAAGATTTTCCGGAGGAATTCCTAGACAAACTTCCTGGGGAATTGGAAGGAACTTCCGAAGAAATCTCTGGAGCATCTTCATGTTTCCGAAGGAATTCCTGGAGGTTTCTCCAGAAGAACATCCGGAGCGATTTAAGCAAAAACTTCCGAAATAATTTCTTGATGAACTTCCGGTGCAATTCCTGAATGAACTTTCGAAGGGATTTATGGTGGATCTTCTATAGAAATTGGTGATGGAGCTTTCTTATTTGAATTATGTACAACACTTCTGAGCCTCTGCAGTTCCTGCAGGAACTTCCGGCGGTTCAAGACATCAAAAAATAGTATTCCTACTGTTCTGATCGAGGTTCTAATATATTTAAAGCAGTCACTGAATCAACTAGAATTAATTTAAAAGTTTATTTAAATAGGTAATTGAAATTAAATAATTAAAATCATCTTTGAAAAAATCAGAATTCCTTTAAAAGAGACCGCATCGTGCTTTCGTGCTGTGCGGTTCTTTCTCTCTTTGCGGAAGGAAGTTTTTAATACTACCCGAAGCTATTTTAATTTCAACGGTGCTTCTTAGCGCTATTTGTACCCACTGATCCCGTTACGATCTTTGCAAGGACCCGTGCCTTCGTTTTACGTTGGACCCGTTTGCGGAAGTAAAATTCCGACAAGCGGTGGTAATCCTGCAGGGACACCGTTCTGGGAAAAAACTCTTAGAAGGTCACGTCTCCACGCTCAGCAATGAGTATTAACAAAAACAAGAGGAAGGGGGAGTCTCTGAATTCTCCACTTCCTTCAAAGAAACAAGGTTTCAAGACCGTCCTGCCCAAGCGCGGAAAAATAGAAGGAAGCTGGAGAATTCAGATATTCCTTCTAACTCTAATATCGGAAATAATTCTTCTCCAATCGAACTGAGCAATCAGTTCGATTTGATTAATGATGATATTGAGCAAATCGAATCTACCTCCAGCCCAGGTGATTCGATTCATGCGAAAAAGCAAAGGATTCCGCCAATTGTGGTATCTGTTGCCGAGTTTTCTGGCTTCCGGAATGAGATTTTGAGTAACCTTCAGGGGATCAAGGTTTCATTTCAGATTGCTAGGAAGGGTGACTGCCGCGTTTTGCCGGGATCCTTTGACGATCGCAAACGTCTTCTTCACTATTTAACTGAGAAGCGCCATAAATTCTTCACATACGACGACAAAACTGAGCGATTGTTCAAAGTCGTCTTGAAAGGTCTCCCAGTGATGACAAATCACTGGATGAGATTAAATTGAAATTTCTCAATTACTTGGATTTTCACCAGTCCAAGTAATTAAGATGAAAAAGAAATCTCACTCTGGTACTTCCCATAGGGGCATTTCTCAAGAATTTTATTTAGTTCATTTTAACAAAAGTGAACTAAATAATATGAAAAGTTGGAAAAGGCCTGTATTATGTCCCATGTCCGTGTTACATGGGAACATTTCCGCAGGCCTGGGGAAATTTCCAAACCCTACCCAGTGCCGTAAGTGCCAAAAGTGGGGTCATGGAACCAAACATTGTCACATGGATGCTAAATGCATGATTTGTGGTGGAACCTCTCACGCCAAGGACGCATGTCCTGTGAGAGAAGATTCAATAGATTTAAGTGCGCAAACTGTGGGGCAATCACAAATCCAATTTCTGGGAATGCCCTTCACGCAAAAGTTTTGAATTCCCGTGCAAAATTGATGACGGAAATTCCAATCGGATCCCAGATTCGACGGGTAGAAATTTTTCAAACGCTCAAATTTCGAAACCGGTTACCGGTCGAGCAATTCATACCCACCACAATTCACAAACAAATTTTGCCGCTCGTCAACGGGTAGCAAGCACTTCAGTAAATTCCAGTTTTTCCAATGTACCTACGTATGCAAACATCGCTGCTGGTAGACCAAATTTCTCTTCTCAAAATGAGGTTTATACCCATGTCCCAACGGAAAATAACGGTCATGTTGCCGACTGTAGCATGACTGCTTCCGATTTTGATTTTTTAACTGAACAATTGCATCATATGATTGATGCAATGTTCAAAGCAAATACCATTCCTGAAGCTATTCAGGTTGGTATAAAGTACACACAAAAAATTGTTATCGGACTCCGTTTCAATGGATCCAAATAATTGTGTGAAAGTTCTAAATTGGAATGCCCGCTCTCTAAAGGGTAAGGAAGATGAATTATTCTACTTCCTTTCAGTTCATAATGTGCATATTGCCATTATAACTGAAACGTATTTAAAACCAGGACTCTCCATTAAAAGAGATCCAAACTATTTTATCTACAGAAATGATCGTCTTGACAGCGCCTGTGGTGGGGTCGCCATTGTCATTAATAGACGTATCAAACATAAATTATTTTCTTCGTTTGAAACCAAAGTTTTTGAAACCTTGGGAGTTTCTGTTGAAACAAATTTTGGACAATTTTCCTTCATTGCAGCCTACTTGCCTTTTCAATGCAATGGGCAGCAAAAGAATTTGTTGAAAGCTGATCTTCAAATTCTGACTCGCAACAAATCAAAATTCTTCGTAATTGGTGACTTCAATGCCAAACACCGTTCATGGAATAATGCTCAAAGCAATTCCAATGGTAAAATTTTATTTGAAGATTGTTCTGCGGCATATTATACTATTCAATATCCCAATGGACCAACTTGTTTTTCTTCCAGTCGAAATCCTTCTACAATTGATTTAATTTTAACGGATTCAAGTCAGCTGTGTGGCCAATTGGTAACTCATGCTGACTTTGACTCTGATCACCTTCCTCTGACGTTTGAAATCTCACAAGAAGCCATTTATAATCCAATCAGCTCTACTTTTAATTATCATAGAGCTGATTGGGATTCTCTCAAAACGTATATCGATAGGAATTTTGATGTTGATATTCCTCTCGATACAAAAAGTGATATTGACAATGCGCTCGTATCTTTGACAAATTTAATTGTCGAAGCCAGAGGCATTGCAATTCCGAAATGTGAAGTTAAATTCAACTCCATTATTATTGACGACGATCTTCAGCTACTGATCCGTCTTAAAAATGTGAGAAGAAGGCAATACCAAAGAACTCGCGATCCCGCGTTGAAAGTTATTTGGCGAGATTTGCAAAATGAAATTAAAAAACGTTTCGCTATTCTGAGAAATACCAACTTTGAGAATAATGTCTCGAAGTTGGATCCCAGTTCGAAACCCTTTTGGAAATTAACAAAATTCTTAAAAACCTCTAAAGCCAATTCCAGCGCTTAAAGAGGGAAATAAAATTTTATTAACAAATGGCGAAAAGGCTCAAAAACTTGCTCAGCAGTTCGAGAGTGCCCATAATTTTAGTCTAGGTCTCACTAGTCCAATTGAGGATCAGGTTACACGAAGCTTCGAAGACATTCTCAATCAAGATAATGTTTTGATCCTTCGTTGGGAACTAATTTGGATGAAGTGAGATCTATTACTATAAAATTTAAAAATATGAAAGCCCCGGGTGATGATGGTATTTTCTACATACTTATCAAAAACTTCCTGAGAGCTCTTTATCCTTTTGGTTAATTTATTTAACAAATGTTTTCAATTGGCATACTTTCCAGATAAATGGAAAAACGCCAAAGTTGTTCCAATTTTGAAGCCGGACAAAATCCAGCTGAGGCTTCTAGTTATCGCCCAATCAGTTTGCTTTCTTCAATAAGCAAACTGTTTGAAAAGATTATTTTAAATAGAATGATGGTTCATATTAATGACAATTCTATTTTTGCTGATGAGCAATTTGGTTTTCGCCATGGGCATTCAACCACTCATCAGTTATTAAGAGTTACGAACTTAATTCGGCTCAACAAATCTGAAGGATATTCGACTGGAGTTGCTCTTCTTGATATAGAGAAAGCATTTGACAGTGTTTGGCATGAAGGTTTGATTGTAAAATTGATGAATTTTTATTTTCCTCTGTACATTATTAAACTGATCCAAAATTATTTATCAGATCGCTCGCTGCAGGTAAACTATCAGAATTCTAAATCTGATCGATTACCTGTAAGGGCTGGTGTCCCCCAAGGCAGCATACTGGGGCCTATATTGTATAATATTTTTACTTCTGACTTAGCTGATTTACCACCAGGGTGTCAAAATCTTTGTTTGCAGATGACACAGGCCTTTCAGCCAAAGGGCGAAGCCTTCGTGTCATTTGTAGTAGATTGCAAAAAGTTTGGATTTTTCTCCACTTACTTGCAAAAATGGAAAATTTCCTGAATGCTTCCAAAACTCAGCTTATAATTTTCCCACATAAGCCGAGAGCTTCTTATTTGAAACCTTCTAGCAGACATATTGTCACTATGAATGGGGTTCCAATTAATTGGTCTAGCGAAGCTAAATATTTAGGACTTCTGCTAGATCAAAATTAACTTTTAAAATCACATTGAAGGCCTTCAAGCCAAATGTAACAAATATATTAAGTGTCTATATCCACTTATAAACAGAAAATCAAAACTTTGTCTTAAGAACAAACTTTTGATTTACAAACAAATTTTAGACCTGCCATGTTGTATGCTGTGCCAATATGGGCTAGTTGCTGCAATACCAGAAAGAAGGCACTCCAGAGGATTCAAAATAAAATTTTGAAAATGATTCTGAAGTTGCCTCCGTGGTATAGTACCAATGAACTTCATAGAATTTCTAATATTGAGACATTGCAACAAATGTCCAACAAAATAATTTCAATTTTAGATAAAAATCGTTGCAATCTTCTATTGCAACGATTAACTCACTGTACCCTTAGTATAAAATAGGTTAAGTTTAGTTTAAGTTGAAAACATTGTAATTCCTACATGGTTCAATTCAACCAGAGGAAAAAATTCTAACTGCCAGAGGCAATTGAAATGTATTAATAATAACTAAAAGCGTAACATAGCAAATAAGGATGATAGTGTTAAGAAAACACGGAACACCTAGTCTAAGAGATGAATGCATGTATTAGATAATTAGCAAATAAAATTAGTTAAAAAAAAAAAAAAAAAAAAAAAAGAATTCCTTTAAAACTTGAAACGTCATATATAATCTGTCCGGCAAATCCGCATGCATTGCGTTTTGCAACTGCGGCAATGATGCGGATTTTTTTTAGTACAAACCGTCGACAAACCGCTTGCCGTTGCCGTTCCGTTGCCGCACTCCATTGCGTTTCCCCCTTTACTCACGCGACGGTGGCGTACTGATCGGAGTGAAAAATGGATTGCAGAGTTTGTCAGTCAACTCCACCGAAAAAGAGCAATTGGACGTGCTTATTTGTGCCATCTACCTACCACCCAACCTTCTACCTATCAATGCATCGTCCGAGCAAGAGTTGGCTTTGTCTGAGCATATTGTTGGTGGTGGTCTCTTCCAAATTAATGATTTGATGAATGATAATAGAAGGATTCTTTATCTGGCATTTGTCAATGACGATAAGTTTATTGAACTATTTGAACCATCGTCAGCGTTATTAAGAATGGATCACCATCACAAACCTTTCGTGATGAAATTTGAAGTTGAGAATAATGGATCAGTTAATTTTCGATTTTGGGCAATGCGATTTTGCTTCGCTGAACACATCTCTCGCGCTTAGTTTCATAGGGGCGTAACTGTATTGATCGATTTTTCTTCGTCGATGTTTTCTTTTTATTATTGTACCGAATTGAACTAGTTTGTCGATGATTTAATGGTTTGGTGTGATAAAGGATGGCTTTATCTTGCACCAGAATCAATAATCACGGTTGGAGCTTTTGAAACAATTGAGTTATTAACAAAATATAAAAAATATGAATATGAAACTTATAAAAACTTACTTGGGCGGAAGCGAAAGGAGAATTCGTATCAATAATCCAACGAAGACGACATATTATCCGCTTAGTACATTCAAAGTTAATTGCCTATATGCCGGGTATTAACCCACCCGGAGTGGAAATTAGTCACTATGTCTGAAACTCGATTATGCATATGCACAACATGTGATAGATTTAGTTCGCAAAAGGTATTGGAGGGTACCCGTCCCTTCAGTGGGCTTTGATCCATACTATCCGCTGTTAAATGACAATTACAGAATTTGAATTGTTAAATCTTATCACTTTTAGCTTGAGCCAGCAGAGCATGAAAATATTGTCTGATTTCGCAGGAGAAACCACTAGCTCAATATACATGTTAAACGATTTCCAACAATCCCGTCACCTCAACCAGGATCTACAACGACACTGTAGTTGATTACTGATTGAAGCTTCGAACGTAAAAACGGATACAAATTTTTATTCGGCACTTTCAATCTTTTTATTCAACTTCCTCAGGCTCGCTTCCACTTGGTTTTAAATAAGCACTCATCATTTAGTTGAACAGTAAACAGCGGTAAACATTTCATGCCGCCCAAGAAGTAGCTGACTTCGTGAATGTTCGGAAAATTCCAATAAAATAGTTAACGTGTAGTACAAAATTAACTAGCGGCCGGTCAGTGACGTGGAGCTGATTGACATGCAGATGCAAATGGTTAATTTTTTCTCACTTTCCATATTTTCTTCATCGCACTTATTGCTCAAGTATGCTGATGCTGATTAAAATCACACTGCTCGTAAAATACCCAGCTAGCATCACGGGACATCGACCATAGAAGAATGATTCGGATAACACATTCTGAATGGAACTTGACAACAGCTATTCCGAGCTAATTTTTGCCACCGTACGCATTGGCAACCATCATATTCGATACACAATTTATTGCCGAGTCTATGAACTAACTTTTCTCGCGGTAGTTCGGTCACTTTTTTGCACAAGAAAACTCAATTCCAGTTAACGATTTCGCCAACGACATGTTTTTTTCTCGCAGGCAAATACTAACGTCTGATGCAGCGGTGGAAAAAAAAAACAATATCAACAATAAAGTTTTCGAACGCTTCGGTCAAACGTTTGTTTTTTAATTTTCAGCCACTCACCAGTGCCTAACGAATGCTGGCTTTAGGCCGATGACATACACACGCGTGTGCGTGTGCGAACGCGTGCAAGACAAAAGAATTTTCCTTGCTGATATTCTTTTATTTTTCTATTTCGTCAGTATGTCATCGCCCTTAGGACGAACTTCTTGCGTGTTGGGCATATTTATACAGGCAGGGTTGCCATTATACCAGATATATCTGGCACTGCCAGACTTTTTGCCACCAAAAAGAGAAAAAGAGAAACCACCCAAAATGCCAGAATTTTCAAATTTCAGACTATTTTTTTTTATTATGACCTGCTTGTTCATCATGTTCAAACATTTCGAATGACTCATTCAGTTATTATTTTCAAATTCATTCAATAACTGAAATCTGATCGCAACTTCATTTCGCTTCCAAAAAATCTTTTTTGAATTAATTTCAATCTTTTATAAATAAAGTGAAGGTATGGTTTCCGCGGATGTTTTTCCGGATTGCAGCTTGGTCATGCTAGGTTTCCAGAAATCGGTAATTTTTGGCGTAATTGACTGCGTTTCGAGTTATGGAAATGCTTACAACATTCTGTAACAATGATCCCCATAAATGTAATCATTGACTAATTCCATGACTTATCACATTTCCTGGTTATTCGTCAATTCGGCGTCCTTCTGGAAGATATGAAACATCATTAAACTTTATTTGATGGACCTTATTGGCCACCGGAGGTCCTACAAGATTCGGGGCATACGTAAAAGTGAAAAGTTCATAAAACTCTTCCATCTCTGAATAGCGAATGATTGACGTGGTCCGTTTTCATGAATCTGAGTGGTCACCGTGGTCAGTGGTGGTGGTCAATGAAAATAAATACTAAGGTATGGAAATCTATATATTGTGTGCGTGCCTTTCGTGTATGGCGAAAAAGCTTTCACTACTACATTCGAACGAGCTCCCATAAGAGGCCGTGTAAATATGTACGTCACCATTTGCTGTTTACATTTTCCATCATCCACTAATACACTTGCATTTGGTCTTCTTCTTCACCTTCTATCTATTCTCATTGGGTGGTGGTCATGATACTCAGAGCGCAATTTTGTTCAAATCTTTTTATTATCGTACTTTGAGTAACAAATGCTTGTCTTAACCCCTTCTCATGGACTTGTTACGCCCTGGAAGATCAAAAATCTCTGCTATTATGGACATTTCATAAAAAATATGATGGCACTTTTAACAAATATTCAATTATTAACTATGCTTATCAAAATTCTTTTTGGAATACCTATGGGCTTACGGGTACCATAGACCATTTTTAATTTGAGCTCCGTTTGTTTTTTAATCGATGAATTTAAAAATGGTTTGAGCTTCATTTAGTGTTACTTAGAAATTCCAAATAAAAGCGAACCCCGTTATTCTGAATGAAGTCAATTTTCACCAATAGGGGAACTGTTCCCATCTCCATCTCACTGAACATATATTCATCTCATCGCGGAACAAAGAAATACGGAACCAATTTCGTCGCTTCTTTCTGTAAGCATGTGTGTTAACTGCTCAAAAAATCACAAAAATAAGAAACAAATCAAATACCTTTCCATTGATTTGTTATTGATGGGATGAACATCGGAGCCATGGGATGAAGTCCAGGAGCCGTTCCCCTAATTATTTATATTCTTTTTATAATTTTCAGATACTTCTGAGCTAATCTAAAATCTAACAATTAATTCAATCTGAATTTTCTGAGTTGTTTAAAATTGTATGATTTCTAAGAATCTCATTAACATACAAATATCGAATTGTTTAAACGAATATCTTTGGCGGGAAAAGATATTCTTTTTAAGAATAAATTTAGATAAACATAGAGCAAAAGCAAAAAGAGGGTCAAAACAGAATTTTCTAATATTGTTAAAAATAATTAGAATTAGATCACATTTTTAGTTAAAATACTTCAAATTTAAAAAAATATAAATTAATATTCGAAATAAAAAAAAACACCTAAATAAAGACTAAAAAATGATAAAGACGAATTTCTTCACCAGATTTTTAATTTGTAGCATGCCAGACGTTTCCCAGTGGCAACCCTGGCAACCCTGTATACAGGACGAATGTGGCAACCCTGTATACAGGACGAATCGAACATTAGCTTGCGTGTTTTTTTTTTTTTTTATTGTCTTTATTAATGAGGTTTTCGGCCCTTGACCGGTTCACCTCAGATAAGTGTGCGTGTGCCAAACGTCACTCATTTCTATAGGCTGAAAATCCAGCAGCATCACCAAATGTGGAGTGAATCCTGACTGTTGGCAAGCGGGAGCCACTGACTGTTCACTGAATATGATCGTCGACACATTGCTACTTATGTAACTCTCAGTTGTGGTTCGGATTAGGCCTACTTCGATGGTTTTAAAGCAATTGAATATTTCTCGCGTGATTTTTGAAAACGTCGTAAGTCCAATAGAGAGGCTCTCTTTGTTTACTTTCTCTTTCGATTATTACAAAGCCATACTAACATTTACATTGGATTTTCCAGTACCGACCTGAAGAAAATAGCTTTGTCTAGTATGCTGAAGTGAAAATATTGCAAAAATTTTTAAACTAGCCTAGATATTAGCAAAAGAGAGCGTAATGAAAGAGAGTCTCTCATTTGGACTTACGACGTTTTCAAAAATCACGCGAGATTTGATTTATTTAATTTGATTTAAACGGAAAGTGCTGTTCCACTGCCACACACACACATAATATGTGTTGTGCCAGGACAGGTCCGTTTTATGTGAATGGAACACAAAAATGTGCAAATTATTTTAAGCGTGCGGATCCATGTTCATGGAAACGAGAATCCTGTAGACAAAATTTATCGCTTTGAAGGTAGGGTCAGGGGCCCTCTTTAGCCTAGTGGTAAGATGCGCGGCTGTAAAGCAAAACCATGCTGGAGGTGGCTGGGTTGGATTCCCTGTGCCGGTCTAGGCAATTTTCGGTTTGGAAATTGTCTCGACTTCCCTGGGCATAAAAGTATCATCATGAGGCTATGATATACGAATGTAAAAATGGTAACTTGGCTCGCGGTTAATAACTGTGGAAGTGCTGAATGAACACTAAGCAGCGAGGCGACAATGTTCCAGTGGGGGATGTAATGCCAATAAGAAGAAGAAGATGGTAGGGTCCCATGCCATGTGGTTAAAATAACCGAAACGATTATCTGGGGGTTGTCGACTGAAGTTTTGCCATTAAGATTGATTTCTTTCGGCGATAGCAGTCTTAATATGTAGTAAATACTTTGTTGCTCCTACATCCGACGTTTCGGTTAATTTATTTAACCTTTTTCAAAAGGTAATACAAACTCCTGACCCTTTGAAGAAGATTGAATAAATTAGCCGAAACGTCGGATGTAGGAGCAACAAAGTATTTGCTACTTATTAAGACTACTATCACCGAAAGAAATCAATCTTATTAACCGAAAAGATTTCGGCTGGATTCATCACAACATCAGATGGGCGATTTGATTTGAAATCTTGTCTTCCTTGAAGGCTACCTTAAGGTAACCTCACACCTCGGGAATTTGGTCCGCGGATTTTTTCCCCATGTATTTTTGCATATGCGATGTTTTCGGGATTTGGACACGGAAAATCAAAATTCCGGCTCCCTTTAAAATACACGGGGCCCAAATCCGGCGGAATTTTTTTCTGAGGTGTAAGGTAGCCTTTAAGTTCGATTCGTCTGGTGGCTTACATTAGTTGATTTAGCAACATTTCGAAGAATCGTGATCATGAGAGAGAAAAGAGAGGGTTGCTGTCGTCAACTGAAATAAATGGAGCGATATTTTGTTTGGTGAAAGTAGTTCAGCGAGAATCTTTTGTGTAAGATCTGCATTCTATCTGCCCTACCTAATGTAGCCTCACACCTCGGGAATTTGGATGTTTTCCCCATGTATATGTGCACACAAAAAACAAATATTATTTTTATAAATATTTTGAACTTTATGTTTGAAAAGTGCTTTATTTTCTTTAAAATGAAAGTATTTTTTTTACTGTGAAAGTTATCTTTTAATTTTAAAAGTGTTTTTATTCGGATCAAACTGTAAATTTAAAACGCGTTTCTTTCAGTGTAGCAATTATTGAAATTGTCAAATCCGCAAAGACAACTCGTGGCTGTTACGGCATTGATCGCAGGTGTTGATATCAGTTTTTTTTTTCTTTTTTTGCTGGTCGCAAAATTAGTTGAATTAAATAAATTTCCCTGCGCTTCCCTTGTTCCCGACATCGCTATTATTGGAAGGTGGAAGGTACGTTTAGTTTTACAAAACTTTTAGTTGAGGCTCCTAAAAAAAGCACAAATGAGTAAACCCAGGCAATAATAATAACGCTTTTCTGTTTACCTTTTCGCTTCCTGATTAGATCTCATTTCACCGAGCGACGTGATGGCGTCTTAACGAAGCTTATTCCCGTTGCTACGTTGCAAAGTCAAAACCTTCCGGAGACGAGAGACGACCAATCGATGAAAAGGTGACTCAAAATATCCATGACAAGGTAAGTCGAAGACTAAATACTTGATCCAAGCAGTGAAAAGGCAAAATGTAATATACGAACACTGCTTGTTTTTATTTTTACAGAGCGGAACGATCAATGATGTATGAGAAGCGAAAGTCAGTTGGTCAGCAGTGTGCCGAACAAAATCATGAAAGGCGCACTGACTGATAAGCCTAAAAACTCATGTTAGGTACCGAATATTTCAAAGCCAATTTTGACTATGAGCACTAGTGCTTCTATTTATTTATTCCTTTATGCCTTGGACAGATGAAATGGACGAAAAAAGAAGAATGCCTGATGCCTGGATCAGTAGAGGCCAACAGCGTCACCGGTTCCAACGATGAAACGACCTCGGCATCGATGTATTTTTATTTAACAGTGTAATAAATAAGTGAAATAATTTCGATAACAAATAAAAAATGGTTTAAAAAAGAGTTGATTTGATTAAATAGAATGAAAAATTTGAAAATGAAATAAATTGTCTAATTTTAGTTTCAGGAGGGAAAACAACTTTTATTTTTAACAGTGTAACAATTTCGGTTTGACAGTTCCACAGTTTCGATTCTAAAAGTTTAAACTTTTGATTTTGGAACGGTTTGGAATGGATGATAAACTTTGAAAACAAAAGTTGGCCAACTTTTGCACTGAACATATGAGACTCTCTACGAAAAAGAACCAACGCAACTTTTCAAATTTACCAATGGTTTTTTCAATTTTATTAGTGTTTTTTCTTTCTGTGTAATGTTTTCGGTATTTGGGCACGGAAAATTTAAATCTCGGCCCCATTTAAAATGCACGGGGATCAAAATCCGGCGGAAAATTTTCCCGAGGTGTAAGGTGGCCTTTAAGGTAGCCCTTACTATAGGTATGTAAAATTTAAGTCCAATACAAGCTAAAGGCTATGTCACCCTGGATTCCCACGCTCACGCGGTCGTCTGAACTGAGGTTTGAACAACGCTCCAGTTTAGAATCAGTCGATGATGCTAGACAACAAGTATCCGTTCATTCTTTTGTTTGTTCGGTCACTTCGGTATTATCTCCTAAGTCGACTACATGCTGGATCTACCTTGCTTAATGCTATCATTTGTTCAAGATTCTTCGGTTACGAGATCACGTGCGCAAGGCCATTCACGAATGCACAATTATGTTTCCGGGTCAGGCCCAGTTCGAGTAATAGATTTTCTTTCCGATCGTGTATCATCCGCGCTCCATATTTCTGAACACAGGAGTGGATTTCCACACTGAAGTGGTTTGTGTCAGTCTTCGTTTGTCTTCCAACGAAGGCAAACTTTATTGAATGGGAAGACAATCTAACTACCGATTCCTTCGTAGCTTGAAAAGATTCCTTGAAAAAACAAAATAATTTCCGGAACAAAATCCTCAAAATAATTTTTGTAGCTCCTATAAAGAAAATTTACCAAATCTAGGAAGGAATTTTCAGAAAAAAAATCATGAAAGCAGGCCCGAGACATCTATTAAATGTCATATGGAAGTCTCGATGATGTTTTTAGAAGGGTATAAAAAAAAATGTGAATTTTACAAACAGAGGCACCATGAATTTCCTAGAGAAATTTCTGTAGAGTTTCATGAAGGAGTTCTCGAAGAAAAACCCGAAAAAATGTCCAATGTAAGACATTGAAAAAATGTGAAGAAACTATCTTCGAAGTGCCTAAAAAATTTCAGAAAAAAAATCCAAAAAAGAAATTCTTAGCTTTTTTTTCGAGGAATTTCCCAAATAATTCACAAAGAAGTTACTTAGAAACTCACTTGGAAGTTTTTCAGCGTCACGGTAATTTATTCTGCATATCGCAATACGCATTATCTCTGTTCGCCTCTGGTTAATGTATAAAATCTTTGTGTCCAATGGAATGGCATCGCATAACAACCGTATAGAAAATTACGATCCAATGAAGATGAACACTCATCAGTCATCATTACGGAGTGGATGATGTTTCTACCTTCTTGCGAGCGAATGCGGCCGTAAATAATTCAGAAATCGAGCAAACGTTATGGGTGACCGAACTTTTTGGGCGGTCTCCTGATGGGGATCATAAACAAATATGATGGACAGCCTCTGTGAACGTGAATGTGGAAGATGGGCCATTAAGTCGGATCGGTTTATTTATTCAACGCAAACGGACAGTGATGACAGCGGTCGTCGATTTGGTCATTCGGGATACGAAACAGCAGAGAAATAAGGAAATTTGGAATTCACCGACAAACGGATGTGTTAGGTTGAACGGTTAGAAATTGAGTGAGCACATTGTGGTTTGGAACTTTTTGAACGTACTGTCACAATCGAGAACAACAATAAAAAAATGCAACAACTATTTGCCTATTCCCGGGGGCTTCATATTTTGTATGTTTTACATGACTATTATAAATACGCTTAACATAGGTACTTTGTTTCTTTGTTGCTGCGGGCAAAGTCAGAGATTACGGCCGCCCAACGAACGTCTCCATCGAATTGAGCTGGAGTCCGTTGTAAAATATTGAATTCCATTAAGGATTCGTTCACCAACAACCAACCCATAAGGGTGAAATCCTTTGGGAAACAGCCGCTGGCAACTTGCGGTGCAATAATAATACTTGGGGCTAGGCGTGGGTGGATTCATTTGAATGAAGGTAAATCCTCCGACCGTATACACACAGTGATGTCTTTCATCGAAATTGCAAGGTGGGTGGGGTTGATGGACTGTAAATTTCATGAGTCATTTAATGTATTTTAAGACTTAGCTGTACTTTATTTGATGCGTCGAAAAAAAAACCAAGGTTTATGCAAAATATCGTTTTATATTTGGCGCCCCAAGGCTTCTACATTTGGCGCCCAATCTATATAGGGGCACCCTACCTTTTGTAGTTATACCCATCTGTGGGGAATCATATCCACTGGGACGAATAATATAACATGATGGGAAAGGTAATTCGAACGAACCGTCTGGCGGTGGTGGACTAGGGGCGACGCGACGGTTGCCTCTGTTGCTGGAATAATTTCTCTAATTTGAGCCTAATGTTTTGGAAATGGAACAGGCTTTAGTGGCCACAAGGGTTTAGTACTATTAGCGCACACGATACGGTGTGCATCGGTGTGGTTTTGAGAATGCGAATGCTAAATGGAAAAGTGGAAATTGAATGGAAGGGTGAAGTGATTCCAAACCCTTCGTGTTGAAAAGGGCGCCAAATGTTGAATTGCCATAATAAACATTTATGTGAAGATTATACTTCGAGCAGAGCGTGTTTGCTGTTTAGTGCAAGTCCATAACAGGTTGTAATGCCGTATTATTATTATTGTTCCGTGCAGTATAGAAGTGGATTTAAATGGGTTAACACTAGGCTGTCCTGGGCTGTGAGAAGACAGAAATAGACTATACCAATATATCATTACTTAGATAGCAAAACAGTGGGTTGGTAACATGGAAGGAGGGCCAGCAAATGTCTCGTTTTGTGATGGTTCGCAAAGCTGCTAGTGCAGCTTGGATTCTGTTGTCGTTCTGACTTCAGCTATATTTCTGAGAGTCGTCAACACAAAACTTATTCAAAACTGTTGCTAATAGTGCTGTCCAATGAGCAGCTCGAAGTAGCTCGAAGTTGTTCCCGTCCTGCTCGTTCTTTTTTATCAACAAATGGGCATGAGCAGGACAGGGAGAAAATTCGAGCTACTTCAAGCTCTCATTGGACAGCACTAATGTGGTGGCATCGATGATGATGGTGCATTTAAAATTTTTTTACACCGCAAGGTGTAAACAGTGTCTCCAACTGTAAATAATTGAGAACAAGGATTTTTTTTATCATAGCTTGTTCTTGAGATTGTTGGAAACATTCTTGTGAGATGCTATCCTTGATATGGTAAGCCAGCATTCCCCGGTATCTGATTATAACATTTACTTAGTTAAAGATTTTAGATTTCCGTCACGAAATTTGGAATTTGATTCCTGGAGGAGGAACTTCCGGAGGAATTCTTGGAAGAACTTCCAAAGGAATTCCTGGAGCAACTTCCGGAGGAATTCCCGGAGGAACTTCCGGAGGAATTCCCGGAGGAACTTCCGGAGGAATTCCCGGAGGAACTTCCGGAGGAATTCCCGGAGGAACTTCCGGAGGAATTCCCGGAGGAACTTCCGGAGGAATTCCCGGAGGAACTTCCGAAGGAATTCCCGGAGGAACTTCCGGAGGAATTCCCGGAGGAACTTCCGGAGGAATTCCGGAGGAACTTCCGAGGAATTCGGAGGAACTTCCGGAGGAATTCCGGAGGAACTTCGGAGGAATTCCCGGAGGAACTTCCGGAGGAATTCCGGAGGAACTTCCGGAGGAATTCCCGGAGGAACTTCCGGAGGAATTCCCGGAGGAACTTCCGGAGGAATTCCCGGAGGAACTTCCGGAGGAATTCCCGGAGGAACTTCCGGAGGAATTCCCGGAGGAACTTCCGGAGGAATTCCCGGAGGAACTTCCGGAGGAATTCCTGGAGGAACTTCCAGAGGAATTCCCGGAGGAACTTCTGGAGGAATTCCCGGAGGAACTTCTGGAGGAATTCCCGGAGGAACTTCCGGAGGAATTCCCGGAGGAACTTCCGGAGGAATTCCCGGAGGAACTTCCGGAGGAATTCCCGGAGGAACTGCCGGGGAAAGTCCCGGAGGAACTCCCGGAGGAAATCCCGGAGGAACTTCCGGAGGAATTCCCGGGGGAACTTCCGGAGGAATTCCAGGAGGAACTTCCAGAGGAATTCCAGGAGGAACTTCCAGAGGAATTCCGGGGGGAACTTCCGGAGGAATTCCGGAGGGAACTTCCGGAGGGAACTTCCGGAGAAATTCCGGAGGGAACTTCCGGAAGAATTCCCCGGGGAACTTCCGGAGGAATTCCTGGAGGAATTTCCGGAGGAATCCCTGGAGGAACTTCCGGAGGAATCCCTGGAGGAACTTCCGGAGGAATCCCTGGAGGAACTTCCGGAGGAATTCCTGGAGGAACTTCCGAAAGAATTCCTGGAGGAACTTCCGGAGGAATTCCTGGAGGAACTTCCGGAGGAATTCCCGGAGGAACTTCGCGAGGAATTCCTGGAGGAATTTCCGGAGGAATTCGGAGGAACTTCCGGAGGAATTCCCGGAGGAACTTCCGGAGGAATTCCCGGAGGAACTTCCGGAGGAATTCCCGGAGGAACTTCCGAGGAATTCGGAGGAACTTCGGAGGAATTCCCGGAGGAACTTCCGAAGGAATTCCCGGAGGAACTTCCGAAGGAATTCCCGGAGGAACTTCCGAAGGAATTCCGGAGGAACTTCGGAGGAATTCGGAGGAACTTCCGGAGGAATTCCGGAGGAACTTCGGAGGAATTCCCGGAGAACTTCGGAGGAATTCCGGAGGAACTTCCGAGGAATTCCCGGAGGAATTCGGAGGAACTTCGGAGGAATTCCCGGAGGAACTTCCGGAGGAATTCCGGAGGAACTTCCGGAGGAATTCGGATGAACTTCGGAGGAATTCCGGAGGAATTCCGGAGGAACTTCCGGAGGAATTCCCGGAGGAACTTCCGGAGGAATTCGGAGGAACTTCCGAGGAATTCCCGGAGGAACTTCGGAGGAATTCGGAGGAACTTCCGGAGGAATACCCGGAGGAACTTCCGGAGGAATTCCGGAGGAACTTCCGGAGGAATTCGCGGAGGAACTTCCGGAGGAATTCCCGGATGAACTTTCGGAGGCATTTCCGTAGGAACTTCCGAAGGAATTCCCGGAGAAACTTCGGAGGAATTCGGAGGAACTTCCGGAGGAATTCCCGGAGGAACTTCGGAGGAATTCCCGGAGGAACTTCCGGAGGAATTCCCGGAGGAACTTCGGAGGAATTCCGGAGGAACTTCCGGAGGAATTCCCGGAGGAACTTCCGGAGGAATTCCCGGAGGAACTTCCGGAGGAATTCCCGGAGGAACTTCCGGAGGAATTCCCGGAGGAACTTCCGGAGGAATTCCCGGAGGAACTTCCGGAGGAATTCCCGGAGGAACTTCCGGAGGAATTCCCGGAGGAACTTCCGGAGGAATTCCCGGAGGAACTTCCGAAGGAATTCCCGGAGGAACTTCCGAAGGAATTCCCGGAGGAACTTCCGAAGGAATTCCCGGAGGAACTTCCGGAGGAATTCCCGGAGGAACTTCCGGAGGAATTCCCGGAGGAACTTCCGGAGGAATTCCCGGAGGAACTTCCGGAGGAATTCCCGGAGGAACTTCCGGAGGAATTTCCGGAGGAACTTCCGGAGGAATTCCTGGAGGAACTTCCGGAGGAATTCCCGGAGGAACTTCCGGAGGAATTCCTGGAGGAACTTCGGAGGAATTCCCGGAGGAACTTCGGAGAATTCTCCGGAGGAATTCTCCGGAGGAACTCCGAGGAATTCCGGAGTTCCTCCGAAGTTCTCCGGAATTCCTCCGGAGAATTCCTCGGAGGAACTCGGAAGTTCCTCCGAATTCCTCCGAAGTTCCTCCGGGAATTCCTCCGGAAGTTCCTCCGGGAATTCCTCCGGAGTTCCTCCAGGAATTCCTCCAGGTTCCTCCAGGAATTCCTCCGAAGTTCCTCCAGGAATTCCTCCGGAAGTTCTCCGAGATTCCTCCGGAAGTTCCTCCGAATTCCTCCGAAGTTCCTGGAATTCCTCCGAATTCTCGAGGTTCCTCCGGAATTCTCCGGAAGTTCCTCCGGAATTCCTCCGAAGTTCCTCCGGGAATTCCTCCGAAGTTCCTCTCAGGAATTCCTCCGGAAGTTCCTCCGGGAATTCCTCCGGAAGTTCCTCCGGGAATTCCTCCGAAGTTCCTCCGGAATTCCTCCGGAAGTTCCTCCGGGAATTCCTCCGAAGTTCCTCCGAATTCCTCCGAAGTTCCTCCGAATTCCTCCGAAGTTCCTCCGGGAATTCCTCCGGAAGTTCCTCCGGGAATTCCTCCGAAGTTCCTCCGGGAATTCCTCCGAAGTTCCTCCGAATTCCTCCGGAAGTTCCTCCGAGTTCCTCGGGAATTCCTCCGGAAGTTCCTCCGAATTCCTCCGGAAGTTCCTCCGGGAATTCCTCCGGAAGTTCCTCCGAATTCCTCCGGAAGTTCCTCCGGATTCCTCCGGAAGTTCCTCAGGAATTCCTCCGAAGTTCCTCCGAATTCCTCCGAAGTTCCTCCGAATTCCTCCGGAAGTTCCTCCAGGAATTCCTCCGGAAGTTCCTCCGAATTCCTCCGGAAGTTCCTCCGGGAATTCCTCCGGAAGTTCCTCCGGGAATTCCTCCGAAGTTCCTCCGGGAATTCCTCCGAAGTTCCTCCGAATTCCTCCTCCGGAAGTTCCTCCAGGAATTCCTCCGGAAGTTCCTCCAGGAATTCCTCTGGGAATTCCTCCGGAAGTTCCTCCGGGAATTCCTCCGAGAATTCCTCCGGGAATTCCTCCGGGAATTCCTCCGGAAGTTCCTCCGGGAATTCCTCCGGAAGTTCCTCCGGGAATTCCTCCGGAAGTTCCTCCGGGAATTCCTCCTCCTCCGGAATTCCTCCGGAAGTTCCTCCTCCTCCGGAAGTTCCTCCGAATTCCTCCGGAAGTTCCTCCGAATTCCTCCGAAGTTCCTCCGAATTCCTCCGAGTTCCTCCGGGAATTCCTCCGAGTTCCTCCACCTCCGAAGTTCCTCCGAATTCCTCCGGAAGTTCCTCCGGAATTCCTCCGAGTTCCTCCGAATTCCTCCGAAGTTCCTCCGAATTCCTCCGAGTTCCTCCGGGAATTCCTCCGGAAGTTCCTCCAGAATTCCTCCGGAAGTTCCTCCGAATTCCTCCGGAAGTTCCTCCCTCCTCCGGGAATTCCTCCAGTTCCTCCGAATTCCTCCTCCGGGAATTCCTCCGAGTTCCTCCGAATTCCTCCGGAATTCCTCCGGGAATTCCTCCGAGTTCCTCCTCCTCCGGAATTCCTCCGAGTTCCTCCGAATTCCTCCTCCTCCGGGAATTCCTCCGGAAGTTCCTCCGAATTCCTCCGAGTTCCTCCGGAATTCCTCCAGTTCCTCCGAATTCCTCCGAGTTCCTCCGAATTCCTCCGAGTTCCTCCGGAATTCCTCCGAAGTTCCTCCTCCTCCGGAAGTTCCTCCGGGAATTCCTCCGGAAGTTCCTCCGAAGTTCCTCCGGGAATTCCTCCGGAAGTTCCTCCTCCTCCGAATTCCTCCGAATTCCTCCGGAAGTTCCTCCGAATTCCTCCGGAAGTTCCTCCGGAATTCCTCCGGAAGTTCCTCCAGGAATTCCTCCGGAAGTTCCTCCAGAAGTTCCTCCGGAAGTTCCTCCGGAAGTTCCTCCGGAATTCCTCCGGAATTCCTCCAAATTCCTCCGGAAGTTCCTCCGGGAATTCCTCCGAGTTCCTCCGGGAATTCCTCCAGGAAGTTCCTCCGGGAATTCCTCCGGAAGTTCCTCCGAAATTCCTCGGAAGTTCCTCCAGGAATTCCTCCGGAAGTTCCTCCGAGGAATTCCTCCGGAAGTTCCTCAGGAATTCCTCCGGAAGTTCCTCGAATTCCTCCGGAAGTTCCTCCGAATTCCTCCGAAGTTCCTCAGGAATTCCTCCGGAAGTTCCTCCGAGAATTCCTCCGGAAGTTCCTCCGGGAATTCCTCCGGAAGTTCTCCAGAATTCCTCCGGAAGTTCCTCCAAATTCCTCCGGAAGTTCCTCCAATTCCTCCGGGAAGTTCCTCCGGGAATTCCAGAATTCCTCGGAAGTTCCTCCGAATTCCTCAGGAACTTCCGGAGGAATTCCTCGGAGGAACTTCCAGAGGAATTTCTCGGAGGAACTTCTGGAGGAATTCCTCGGAGGAAGTTCCGGAGGAATTCCTCGGAGGAACTTCCAGAGGAATTTCTCGGAGGAACTTTTGGAGGAATTCCTCGGAGGAAGTTCCGGAGGAACTTCCAGAGGAATTCCTCGGAGGAACTTCCGGAGGAATTCCCGGAACTTCCGGAGGAATTCCTCGGAGGAATTCCGAGGAACTTCCGGAGGAATTCCTGAGGAACTTCCGGAGGAATTCCTGAGGAACTTCCGGAGGAATTCCCGGAGGAACTTCCGAAGGAATTCCCGGAGGAACTTCCGGAGGAATTCCCGGAGGAACTTCCGAAGGAATTCCCGGAGGAACTTCCGGAGGAATTCCCGGAGGAACTTCCGGAGGGATTCCCGGAGGAATTTCCGGAGGAATTCCCGGAGGAACTTCCGGAGGAATTCCTGGAGGAACTTCCGGAGGAATTCCTGGAGGAATTCCCGGAGGAACTTCCGGAGGAATTCCCGGAGGAACTTCCGGAGGAATTCCCGGAGGAATTCCCGGAGGAACTTCCGGAGGAATTCCCGGAGGAACTTCTGGAGGAGTTTCCGGAGGAACTTCCGGAGGAATTCCCGGAGGAGCTTCCGGAGGAATTCCCGGAGGAACTTGCGGAGGAATTCCCGGAGGAATTCCCGGAGGAACTTCCGGAGGAATTCCCGGAGGAACTTCTGGAGGAGTTTCCGGAGGAACTTCCGGAGGAATTCCCGGAGGAGCTTCCGGAGGAATTCCCGGAGGAGCTTCCGGAGGAATTCCCGGAGGAGCTTCCGGAGGAATTCCCGGAGGAGCTTCCGGAGGAATTCCCGGAGGAGCTTCCGGAGGAATTCCCGGAGGAACTTCCGGAGGAATTCCCGGAGGAACTTCCGGAGGAATTCCCGGAGGAACTTCCGGAGGAATTCCCGGAGGAACTTCCAGAGGAACTCCCGGAGGAACTTCCGGAGGAATTCCCGGAGGAACTTCTGGAGGAATTCCTGGAGGAACTTCCGGAGGAATTCGAAGGAACTTCCGGAGGAATTCCCGGAGGAACTTCCGGAGGAATTCCCGGAGGAACTTCCGGAGGAATTCCAGGGGGAACTTCCGGACGAAAGTCCGGAGGAACTTCCGGAGGAATTCCCGGAGGAACTTCCGGAGGAATTCCCGGAGGAACTTCCGGAGGAATTCCTGGAGGAACTTCCGGAGGAATACCCGGAGGAACTTCCGGAGGAATTCCCGGAGGAACTTCCGGAGGAATTCCCGGAGGAACTTCCGGAGGAATTCCCGGAGGAACTTCCGGAGGAATTCCCGGAGGAACTTCCGGAGGAATTCCCGGAGGAACTTCCGGAGGAATTCCCGGAGGAACTTCCGGAGGAATTCCCGGAGGAACTTCCGGGGGAATTCCCGGAGGAACTTCCGGAGGAATTCCCGGAGGAACTTCCGGAGGAATTCTGGAGGAACTTCCGGAGGAATTCCGGAGGAACTTCCGGAGGAATTCGGAGGAACTTCCGGAGGAATTCCCGGAGGAACTTCCGGAGGAACTTCCGGAGGAATTCCCGGAGGAACTTCGGAGGAATTCCCGGAGGAACTTCCGGAGGAATTCCGGAGGAACTTCCGGAGGAATTCCCGGAGGAACTTCGGAGGAATTCCGGAGGAACTTCCGGAGGAATTCCCGGAGGAACTTCCGGAGGAATTCGGAGGAACTTCCGGAGGAATTCCGGAGGAACTTCCGGAGGAATTCGGAGGAACTTCCGGAGGAATTCCCGGAGGAACTTCCGGAGGAATTCCCGGAGGAACTTCCGGAGGAATTCCCGGAGGAACTTCCGGAGGAATTCCCGGAGGAACTTCCGGAGGAATTCCCGGAGGAACTTCCGGGGGAATTCCCGGAAAAACTTCCGGTGGAACTTTCGAAGGAATTTGTTGAGGAATTCCCGGAGGAACTCCCGGAGGAACTTTCGAAGGAATTTGTGGAGGAATTCCTGGAGGAACTTCCGGAAGAATTCCCGGAGGAACTTCCGAAGGAATTCCCAGAGGAACTTCCGGAGGAATTCCCGGAGGAACTTCCGGAGGAATTCCCGGAGGAACTTCCGGAGGAATTCCCGGAGGAACTTCCGGAGGAATTCCCGGAGGAACTTCCGGGGGAACTTCCGGAGGAACTTCCGGAGGAATTCCCGGAGGAACTTCGGAGGAATTCCGGAGGAACTTCCGGAGGAATTCCGGAGGAACTTGCGGAGGAATTCCCGGAGGAACTTGCGGAGGAATTCCCGGAGGAACTTGCGGAGGAATTCCGGAGGAACTTTCGGAGGAATTCCCGGAGGAACTTCGGAGGAATTCCCGGAGGAACTTCCGGAGGAACTTCCGGAGGCATTCCCGGAGGAACTTTCGGAGGAATTCCCGGAGGAACTTCCGGAGGAATTCCGGAGGAATTCTGGAGGAACTTCCGGAGGAATTCCGGAGGAACTTCCGGAGGAATTCCCGGAGGAATTCGGAGGAACTTCCGGAGGAATTCGGAGGAACTTCTGGAGGAATTCCGGAGGAACTTCTGGAGGAATTTCCGGAGGAACTTCCGGAGGAATTCTCGGAGGAGCTTCCGGAGGAATTCCGGAGGAGCTTCGGAGGAATTCCCGGAGGAGCTTCGGAGGAATTCCCGGAGGAGCTTCGGAGGAATTCCCGGAGGAGCTTCGGAGGAATTCCCGGAGGAGCTTCCGGAGGAATTCCGGAGGAGCTTCGGAGGAATTCCGGAGGAGCTTCGGAGGAATTCGGAGGAGCTTCCGGAGGAATTCCGGAGGAACTTCCGGAGGAATTCCCGGAGGAACTTCCGGAGAAATTTCCGGAGGAATTCGGAGGAGCTTCGGAGGAATTCCCGGAGGAGCTTCGGAGGAATTCGGAGGAGCTTCGGAGGAATTCCCGGAGGAGCTTCGGAGGAATTCCGGAGGAACTTCCGGAGCAATTCCTGGAGCAACTTCCAGAGGAATTCCCGAAGAAACTTCCGGAAGAATTCCCAGAGGAACTTCCGGAGGAATTCCCAGAGGAACTTCCGGAGGAATTCCCAGAGGAACTTCCGGAGGAATTCCCAGAGGAATTTCCGGAGGAATTCCCGGAGGAACTTCCGGAGGAATTCCCGGAGGAACTTCCGGAGGAATTCCCGGAGGAACTTCCGGAGGAATTCGCGGAGGAACTTCCGGAGGAATTCCCGGAGGAACTTCCGGAGGAATTCCCGGAGGAACTTCCGGAGGAATTCCCGGAGGAACTTCCGGAGGAATTCCGGGGGAACTTCCGGAGGAATTTCCGTAGGAACTTCTGGAGGAATTGCCGGAGGAACTTAAGGAGAAATTGCCGGAGGAACTTCCGGAGGAATTCCCGGAGGAACTTCCGGAGGAATTCCCGGAGGAACTTCCGGAGGAATTCTTGGAGGAACTTCCGGAGGAATTCCCGGAGGAACTTCCGGAGGAATTCGCGGAGGAACTTCCGGAGGAATTCCCGGAGGAACTTCCGGAGGAATTCCCGGAGGAACTTCCGGAGGAATTCCCGGAGGAACTTCCGGAGGAATTCCCGGAGGAACTTCCGGAGGAATTCATGGAGGAACTTGCGGAGGAATTCCCGGAGGAACTTTCGGAGGAATTCATGGAGGAACTTGCGGAGGAATTTCCGGAGGAACTTCCGGAGGAATTCCCGGAGGAACTTCCGGAGGAATTCCCGGAGGAACCTATCGCATGCCTGATAATGTTTACATCAATGAGCAATGTTTTTTTTTTAAACTCAAGAATTTCGCGTATCGATTTTTTAAGACCTAAGACCCAAATTTTCATGAACTTTTGGTGCACGGGAATTATTTAAATTAATTTAGAAGAACTTAATAATATCGCATATTGAACACCATATTGCGGTAAGACGCGCGGCTACAAAGCAAGACCATGCTGAGGGTGGCTGGGTTCGAATCCCGGTGCCGGTCAAGGCAATTTTCGGATTGTAAATTGTCTCGACTTCCCTGGGCATAAAAGTATCATCGTGTTAGCCTCATGATATACGTATGCAAAAATGGTAACCTGGCTTAGAAACCTCGCAGTTAATAACTGTGGAAGTGCTTAATGAACACTAAGCTGCGAGGCGGCTCTGTCCCAGTGTGGGATGTAATGCCAATAAGAAGAAGAAGAACACCTCTAACTTGATTTTGCTATGTGGCTATGTGGGCTGAACTGGCCAACTTTTGAATCTCTTAAAATGCGTGCATGCAGATTCAGAATTGGAGAATTGTCTTCGGAGTTCCAGGTTGATTCCGGGTTGGCCTTGGCATTAGGAAAGTTTTTTTTAACATCTTGTAAAAAATTAAAAGAACCTAAAATAATAAATTTGTTTAAAATTCTAAAAATATTTCTATCCTAATATTGAATAATTTTCCATATAAAATGAAGTATGACTCATCCAATCCAATTAAATGCTTGTGATCGATGAAGCTGATGATCAAAAATTGGCAATAACAAGCATCACTTAATGATAGCAAGTTATTTCTTGCTTCAAAGCGATGCTTCCAATTTGGTTCACGGTCAAGTAACGAAAAAAAAACAATATGAAGTCCTGAACGCTTCATGCCCATCAGCATCCGACATGTAATGGTCTTTGCTCGGTGCTTCGCTCTTCACCAAAGAGAAGCATTCTATTAACATCCTACCGGTTATTCCACTCGATGAAGTGGCACTAATGGTATGCCTTCTTCGCAAACGAACCGTACCTAATTTATAGATCCGACTTCGTTTTCGACTTCCTCCTGCTAACATTTCCTGTTGTCGATTCCGTGAAACCTACGCCTTATCACATTTCCCCCTAGTCTGGATTGGCTGCGCTGCCGTCTGTCGATTACGCCTCCTTCCGTATTCATTCTTGTCTGGAAAATAATAATAAATGGAAATCGTTTCTTAAAATGCTTTATACCGATACTGAAGTGATAAGGAATTACGACAAGCCAAACTTTGTGGTCTGGGTTCTCTACATTGAAACCACAAAAACGCCTTCCATGTTGAATTTAGTTAACCGTTCAAAAGCTTGCTAAAATTGTCAAAAATGTCAAACGAATTCGCTCGAATAACTTTTCCCGATCCAGTCTGAACAAAGCCGAAAGTATTCTCGCAATATTCGCTTAAAGGCATTATCAATAAATAAGTTTTCTCCTTTAATTTCTTTACCGCCCGGGGATATCGGTTCAACACCTTCATCAATTTACTTCGATTGTCAGCTCGCCAGACTCCTTTTCTTTCATGCTTGCGATATACCGCAATGAACCCCGGACTCTGGACCGGTACCCGTCCGCCGATAACCCACAACCCGAACAGCGAAGCGATTCAGTGAAACCCTGAAGCGGCAGAAGCAATAGCAAACCAGTCGGTGGACGTCGTCCCACTCATTTCGGAAAATGCCATCCCGGTTCCAGGGAGTGACGGTACTAGTTGGCTGAGCTCTCGTCGCAAACGCAATACATGAACTGTCAGGTCGTGTCACGTGGAGGAAATCATTTATCACTCCTCCGCTCCTCATCCGGCTGAACCGCCTAGAAGTTTTCGATCTACCTCCAGGCGAAGAAGTAAATTTTTATCAACTTCTGTTTTCTTGTCCATTCCCAGCCAACAGTGCTGGGAACTCAGTTCCCAACCCACCATGGCTGCGCTGTGTGTGCGTTCTTCAACGTAGAGGACCACCTTCTTTGCCATACCATCGACCGCAGACGGTCGGCTGCTAACCGAGTGCTAGCTGTCAGTTTAGTGTTTTCACTAGTTCGATCAGTGTTATCATTGGACAGAAATGTATATAAACAAAGCGACCACAGTGCGCTGGAGGGAAATAATCGATTTTTCCCATCCAGCCACAACGGAGGATGCCCCCATGAGATCAAACCCGAAAACGATGGCCTTTATTGGGAACGGGCTGAAATGGCTTCGTCATCGGCAATCATGGCGTTTATTCCCAGCGCTGCGGGAGACAGCCTATCGTCTTAGTAGGCTATGAAATCCTCACTCCCTCATTCACCCTGGTGCTCGATGTTGTGCAATCGTGAGGAGGCGCGGTAATAGATTGGGAGAACAGTAACTGAACTGTTCACAAATGGAAGACGGTAATAAACTATTGGGAAGATTGTCACTGGGGATCCTTTTCTTATCTGTAAACGTATTTCTCCTAAGTTATGGATTTAACGTTGTTTTGTTTTTGTAAATTAAACTTGCTTTGCCGTTGACAAAATTGGATGTTTCTTTTTAGAGTATTATTTGAATAACAAATCGGTGGTAAATCATGATGTAAATCGGCTTCATATGAGGAGGGTGGTATTATAATTCTCGCGCTTAGTTTCATAGGGGCGTAACTGTATAGATCGATTTCTCTTTGTCGATGTTTTATTTTTATTATTGTACTGAATTGCGCCAGTTTTTCGATGATTTAATGATTTGGTGTGATAAAGGTTGACTGTATCTCGAATAAGAATTAATAAACACGGTTGTAGTAATAATTTTTGACGTAGGATTACGTCCTTTGCGAAGATAGGGAGGTAATTCTGCATATTCAAATTTGAGACCTTCACGAAAAGTACCGATTTTCGAGATTTTGATATCAATCAATCGACGAACTCTTTAAGATTTTCCCCAACTATTAAAAACTATGGATTAGAATGCGCTGGCCGTCGCCGAAAATAGCAGTACTCAAGAGAAATATCCACGCAATGCTCAGACTATCGTTTCGCTTCTATCAGTGATTAGAAAAGCGTTCTGTGAAAAAAAAATCTGTTCTTTTTAGGCGGTGATTGCGGTCTAGGGATATCAGTCGCGGTGCTGAACATTTATTCTTAACGTCTTAGCGGAAAATCATCGAGCGGCCGCCGGACAGTTGCAGCAGTGAATTTTTAACGCAATATTCGGATTAACGTTTGATAGCTGTGAGTGATTCGAAAGACGCATTGTGGATTGACAATCGACTATTTTCAGGACCAGAGATATATGAAAAGAAAGGGTTGAAAGCAAACAATGGCGTCGGTTGCATTCCCGCGGTACTGAAGGAAGTTTCCGTCAGTATCAGAATCACAAACGCTCATCGGAGAGCAACGCTGCAGAAACTAGAGATGGGTGCTCCGCTCAGGAGCTGTTCCAAAGATTCGCTTCCTTACATTGAGCTGATGAGCCATGGATCTTTTTTAAAGAAGCCCAGCTCAGCAGCTCACTTTAAATTGATGAAATCATTGTCAAACACGCGCCTAGAGAAACTCCCTCGAGCGTACGCACTCGAGTACGTGCGCTGTTGTATTTTGTACAGCACAAACGAAAATACCACGCTCGCGGTACACAACACAAGCGAGCTTGTATGAGCATTCCGGTCCAGTACCGCGCACGTGCTGATCGTTTATTATTTGCCCCTCAAGCACCATCAAGCCAAGCGACAGCACCATCTAGCCAAGCAACAGAAATCATTTCTGCTGCAGAGAGGAATAATAAATACACAAGCAAAACTAATCTATCTTGCCGTCTATTTCTTAACCCATACCCACATACTCGGCGCTACGAACGGACACACAAAAGATACCTAGCAGTGCGGTAGCGAACGAACCGTACCAAGCAAAAGATCCGAAGATCCGAACAACTCTCAGTTCCGCTCATGTCGTCGTCCAGCTCGAAATTGCTGTGAATTGGAAGCGAGAGCAGCTCAGATCCGTGCGACACGGATCTTTATACGGATCAGTCGCGACCGATTCTAGCGAGCGAACCGTGTGGTTCAAACGAACCGAACTGGGAGCTGTGTCTTGCACGGAGCGGATCTTTTACTTGCGACGGGGTTTCCCGCCAGCATACTGCTACATGTGCACTCGGTTTGTTTGTAGCACCGTGCGCTGTATTTTTTTACTCTCTTGTTTTTATTTCTCTCGCATTTCGGGAACCAATATAGATGAATGGGCTCGCTTGTATGAAAATGTCAACTACGCATGGTTAGAAGGGTTAGAAGCGCGCGCAAACAAGGCATTGATTTACTGCACCTAGTATGAAGAGAAAACTTAAGACACGTGATATGGTTCATATACATATCAGAGACTAGGGACTGAATTATTAAAATTAACGATTTGAGAAACGTTATCAACAAAATGTAACTTAGAGAACATCATGAAGAGAAAATAATGTTGAGTTAGTTTTTGTATAGAAATAAATGTGATGGTTCTAAATAAACTCCTAGACTTCAAAACTAGACGGTCAGAAAAAGCGTAATAAATGTTATTAGTTTAAAATTGTCGGTTTTTCAATAGAAATTATTACCTCACTGTAGCTTAACATTTTAATAATTTCAAAGTGAGGTAAATAGATGAATGATGAATGAATGAATAAATTAATGAATGACATAAATTTTTCAATTTTTTGAACAATAATTAAAATAATAATATTAACAATTATGTTTTAATATATGTAGCATTAAAGCACTGAAGAGCTGATCCAAGGAGCTGACTCTTTTCAATGAGCTGAACGGATCAGATCCGCTCACTGCAATGAGCTGTTTTGCCCATCTCTAGCAGAAACATTGGCGTCAGTAGTTTCTTTCAAATTTTAGATTTTATTTCTGTTTGTAAATGGAAAGGAAAATTATTGAAAACAAATCGGTTTTCCTCAGATACACTAGAGGAGGTAGACCCTAAACGAACATGCTTCAAAATGCAAATCATAATCGCTTGGCGACGCTGCAGAAGTTCTTTCTCCATGGATGGCAAATCATCTGACGTTGATGTCAGGGTAGCTTACCCAACAAGCATTGGAGGCTGATGAAGAGCTTATTTTGCCACAATTTGGCTTGTTCAGCTAAAAAACTAGCTTATTCAACTCAAATTGTTCGTTGAGTAGTGAGACCAGGGCTGACAATAGTCATTCTCGTCGTATGAAGAAAGCGAAAAAATTTGGTCTTCGTCATAACATTGCACGACGCAACACCTATTCGTTTTCTTCGCGCCACATGCGTACCACGACGATAGTCGCGCAGCAAAAAGTTATGACGATTTTCGTCGTCACTTCCTCACACAATTGATTGCACGTCATCATAGACGGACTGGTTAAAAACATAATAGCACATAATAGCGTCTCAAATAAACAAATAGTAAGAAATTTGGTAACATAAATGTATCGCTAACATTCATAACGCTTTCATACGTTGCTTCAAATTCATTATTACAAAGAATTAGTAAAAATCTTCGCATGGCAGCTGCCACTTGAAGAATAACGGTATGAAGTCTTCGTTCTTCGATGTCGTCAGGACGATTTGGTTACACGACGAAAGCTAACGTCGTGCGCGTCATTGACGATGGGTAGAGTAGCAACGAAGACAATGCAACTCGTCGCTACTGCGGCATTTCGTGCTATGACGATGACGATTGTCAGCCCTGAGTGAGACGCCTGTGGAGTTTTATCCATCCGAAAGAATTCCAATTTCTTTCTCATTTAAATTTTTGTTACCTCTTCTTGAAAACTCATGATTTTGCCTTTCTGGAATCTCTTAATTGATTTTCTGGAAATAGCAGAAAAATCCCCAAAATTACCATTCAAAGCTACAGAAAAAAATGCTTTCAAAATATCTGGATCGATACAGACATATGATACGTAGTATTTGGCTCTCACTATTTCGGAAGGTTTCATTTGATAATTCTCTCAGAAAGGCCATGCATCTTTAAGAACTATGAACACGCTAGGTTTAATTAAATATGCTCGCAAAACTCTGTAATAACTTTAAAATATTTAAAGATTAAGTACTAAGTACTATACTAGATTAAGTAAGAGGAAATCAATTTTTAATCAGGATTTTTTAGAAATATGCCGATAAGCTAAGCTGAAACAGATTTTACGACCGTAATTGTGGTCGGTCATTTCTATTCAAAGTATGAGAGAGTGGAGTAGATAATCGAAAGATAATTGAAAATCATTAGATTGAAAGCCGTTCGCTAGGGCGCGAACAAGTATGAAGCGATAGAGGGTGAAAGGGAGAAAGGAAGACCATCTATTGAACAGCACAGCATGATTTCGATCTTATTGGATAGAACCTCATTTTTTTTTATATTAGCCAAATTTTATTTTCATAATTGAAACAGATTTTACGACCGTAATTGTGGTGAATGATTTGTTTATCGGCTTTATCGGTCAGGTGATTGGAAGAACACGTCACGATATGGACATACCTCCATGAGTGGTAGTGCGAATTCCGCATAAACCTGCCGATCGATAGAACTAGATGTAAAACAGAATAGCACATGGGGAGATCGTTGCCTGGATCTTTTTGCCTGTCTTGGCACGGTGGTTTCCATACCACTAACCAAGCCGTCCACAACCAGGGCGTTAGGCAAGAAGATTCACGCTTCGATTGTGTGCTGTTCAATAGATGGTCTTCCTTTCTCCCTTTCACCCTCTATCGCGTCATACTTGTTCGCGCCCTAGCGAACGGCTTTCAATCTAATGATTTTCAATTATCTTTCGATTATCTACTCCCTCATACTTTAAGTAGAAATGACCGATAAAGCCGATAAACAGATAAGCTAAGCATCCTGTGCTCCTTAAACAATTTGTCAAAAATTTTATGCTGTGTCAATATTAAGACCATACAGACAGTTCAGTATGCCACTAGAACTTTATTTATCCAATCAAAATTTTAGAAATTGTGTTTGTTTTCTTAGTCTGTTGCTTCTATTATTTTTTCAATCAGCATTGCATCAGCATGGAACCACTGTTCCTACTTCAATTTCCTAAAGTAATGATTTCTGGCGTTGGAGAATTAAGGGAGCGTACTATTTTTCGTGTTTAACATTCCTATCGTAGGATATAACAATTGTTCGAAGTTCGATTTTTTTAAAAATATATTCAATGTTTCGTAGAGAGAGATGTGAATGAAGAGAACTCATTCCTGGCAGTTACGCCTATATATGATCAGCGAGCTAGATAAGTACAATATTCATGCAAAGTGGCGAACATTCTAAGGGGGGCTAATCTAGTTCTAGGTGGGGCTATAGCCCCCCCTAGCCCCCCTGTAGTTACGCCAATGGTTATGATTCCTTGTTCATTAATCTACTTAGCGGTAATGGTGCCTTATATTTCTCTTGGCTTTAAAACTAGTGCGCCACTCGGAATCGTAACCTTCGTGTGCGTTATAAAGGCTCCCCTAAATACACGCGACGAGACAATCGTAACGCAGTTCTATCGCATGGCGACTGCGATTTCGTCGCCGTTGGTATGGAAGCGTAAATTGAACATTGCCTGCAGCAAATTAACAATAAAATCACGGCGACTAGTTGTCGCTGAAGTTCATCGAGGTTATTTTATTGTTTACTAGCAGACCCGACAAACTTCGTTTCACCTAAAATCGGTTTATTTTCTGATTAGGGAACGTCCACAATTTTTTTTTTTTTAATGTCTTTATTAATGAGATTTTCAGCCCGCGGCTGGCTCATCTCAGAGTAGAAACGTCCACAAATTATGTAAGGCTTAGAGAGGAGAGGGGGGGTTGAGTGAAGTGTGATGATCCATACAAAATTTTCAGAAGCTTCATACAAAACGTGTGGGGGAAGGGGGTTGAAATAGTCCAATTTTTGCGTTACGTAATTAATGGATCTTCCCTTAGATCTCGTGTTATGAAGAAATTTGTGTTCCATTTGTATGGGAGCCCCCCTTTTCAAAGCGGAAAGGGGGTCTTGAACCATCTTAAGAACCTTCCCCGGCCCCAAAAACCTCTGTATACAAATTTTCACGCCGATCGGTTAAGTAGTTTCCGAGTCTATAAGGTTCGGATAGACAGAAATTCATAAATAGATTTAGCTTAAATACACGGTTCGAGGCCAGATCTCTCCATCTTCGATTGCGCCCCACGCTCGCCAAGCCGTTCTGTACCTAGTTAGTCTTGTAGCTGCGCTCCACGCCTTTTTGTATCTGCCGGTTCGGAAGCGAGCGCCTTCTTTACAGGATTGCAATTGATCGGCCGCACTGCATCCTTCTTCTGACGTCTGTCCATCAATCAGAACATGGTCGATTTGTGATTCTGTCCACAGTGGTGATCTTCAGGTGTACCAATACGGAAGGCTGTTTTGCAAGTAGATGCTACGAATGGTCATATTCTTGAAGATGGCGAAATCAATTAGTCATTGACCGTTTTCGTGCGTCAGCCGGTGGGCGCTGAACTTACCAATAGTCGGCTTATACTCTCCTCTTGGCCAACCTGAGCGTTCAAATCTCCTATGATGATTTTGACGTCGTGGTTTGGGCAGCTGTCGTACTCACGTTCCAGCTGCGCGTAGAATGCGTCCTTATCATCATCAGTGCTTCCGGACTGTGGGCTATAGACGATGATTATGCTAAAGTTAAGAACCTGCTTTTGATCCTCAATCTGCACATTTTTTCATAGATCGGCCACCACCCGATCACGCGCCTTTGGATATCGCCCATCCCTATGAAAGCTGTTCCTAGCTCGTGTGTGTTGCTGCAATGAACGTCCGCACTGTTGATCCCTTCCAACAAACCTACTGCAACGCTACGATACCGAATCCGCACATCGGCGAATATACGTGTGCTCCCGATGAAGTTTAAAGATGTGCAGTTCCACGAATCGAGTTTCCATTTGCTAGTACCTTTCCGTCGCTGTGGTTTTTGCCGATTGTTCCGGTCCGTATTTTCTAGCTAATTATTCGTTGCTGTTTTTTTCTTAAAGGTGGCTTGCATGGCATGACACCAATCCCCTAAATATCCGGAGTACCTAAATTTCCGGTGGATCATGGTGCACAATTTCGCTTAGAATCCCTCGCTGGTACTCAGACGATGATCAGTCGCCCCTAACAAGGTGAACAGGCGCTGTTGTGAGCCGCTCCTAACATAGAGAACAGGCGTTCGATAGCATTTGCTCATCTATTATTGTATTGAAGCATATGAATTCGACTAATCATAATGGCTATTGCCACAGCTAGAACTCTGACACATTTTTTCTTCCACCACCTGGATAGATATACTCCAAAAAATATGCTTTCGCTAAAATTAAAGTATCTTAAACATTTGAATTTGAATCGGTTTTTCTCGGTAAAATTAAAACACAGTTTTGAATTTTTACGTTTCAGTTTCAATGAGAAGAAACAAAGTAGGTTGAAACGGTTATGCGATTTGCGAACTTTTTTTCTACCGTTTCTATTTTAACAGTCATAACACAGAAAATAAAAATTTCGCTCAATTCAACTGATGTAGGGTTTCTTACCCCATTCCCGGCCTAACATGCGTACGACTGCATTATTCAATTGATATTTATGACAGGAAGCAACTTTTCCTGAATTTTGTAGGCTGTATAATACTGCATTGGGGTTCACTTCTGCTTAAAAAATAGCTATTCGTGCTAAATATCGTTCAAAAAAGCTTTTATTTGATTTAAATTAACGAGGTGCAGCACTCATTTCAGGCATAACGATTTCCATTCGGCATATCATAAAACCAGTTCCCGGCCTAAGCAAAATTTCACTCAATCTCTCAACATTTCTCTCTCATTCTCTCTCGGGACGGTAGAAAATGCAACGTAAACAAAAATATGCCCGTTCCACGACAACAAGATGCCAGTTGGTATCATTCATAATCATTTTTATTTGGTTGAGAAGATATATTTACTCATCCAATTTTTTTCCAAATACTTAAAAACAATATTTTTTCACCTTTTGAAATCGAGAAAATTATAAATAACATGATAGCGTCAACGTATTAAACAGTTTTCCTATCAACGATGAAGGATCATTTTCATTCTCCTGGCCTTTTGGCAGCACGGTGCGGCTAGATGTTTTTGGGCCGAGGTGATTTTTTGTTCGGTTTGAGAATACATTTTTAAATGTATTCTAATTATGTTTATATAAGTTCTAGTGATACGTTCTAGTGATTAGATTGAAGTGCGTTTGTGAAGCATTATGGTGTTGTGATTAAAAGCTTGAAGCAATGATTGTAACGAGCACTAGGACGATTTTCAGGTAGGTGTTTATTTGATGATACCGTTTTGTAAAAGTGGAAAGAATCACTCCGGTTTAGTGATGTGGCATCGGAGAGCGAGATTTTGAAATCTACATTTTTATTTTCTACAATTAGATCAATTGGGAGTAAAACAAGTGATTGAAAGATATTGAATATTGTGAAAAATAAATGGGAGACTTTTTAAAAATTATCAATCATAAACCTGCGGCTTCCAAACAGTATAAATCATTAGTTTTCTGTGTAGTGAGCCGGGAACCGGGTCCATAGGCCCAAGTAGTGATTTACCCTATTATACAAATCCGAATAGTGCAGTAAAACTTGCAGCTCTTTTTGCTTGCGACAGTTGAATTTTTTTTTGCTGACAACCCTTCTGCATGATTCTCGCATAACATCAGAAAAGATCTTTTCAACGAAATGGAAACCATATTGATTTATATATCACATTACAGTAAATACAGCTCAATAAGCATTGAACAAACTTCAATGATTAATTAGGTATATACTGTACCGCTCATAAAAAAAATCTACTCCTCCGCTTATGTTTGATCGCAACAGAAAATGAGCGCCAGATAGTCGCCTTAGAAAAACATACCTTCAGAAAAAAGTTACTTTGATATTTTTGAAAATTCGGCCGACACCTGGTGGATTGTGGCGATGAATGCTTTGATAGTAATTTTGTTGTAAGGCACAATAAATATATCATCCCAGAATAATCTAAACCTCTAAAACACTTGTCTATTATTTGATAAAAATAATCGAAATCTTATTTTCAAATGTTTACGTTTCCATAAGTTTAGCAACAAGCCATTTTCAAAAGTTAAAAAAAAGTGTCGGAAGCAAAAAAGTGTCTCTAGTCGGACGTCACTATTCGGAATGGTGCTAGACCGCCATATATTGTTCGCAGCTTGGCCCACACCAGATATCCATGGACGCTCAGCCCTGACATAAATAATCCCAAAACCTTAATATGCCCAGAAAACCATTGGTGTTGCGTTCGCCGTATCGACACTTATCTTTGAAAGCTATAATTGTTATGCTAATATAGATTACATTATATATTAAATATTGGATAAACTACGAGCTTTCAAACGGCGATCTGACCACATCCAACTAACGTTACTTTCTAGTTCATGTTCCATCCTAATACAACTTATTTGTCGATAGTTTTCAATTTAGTCAACAAATTAACTTATAGGAACAAATGTAACGCATATTTTAAAATAAACTGTCTGAGAAAATTCTTGCCCGAGTTGTCACCTAACTTCATATTTCACGCCTACTGGGACATTTTCACTGATAATATTGTTGCGGTAAAAATTTAGGAGCTTACAAAAGCAAAATAAGTCTGTGGAGTTTTTAAATAAAATCAAAAGGTTTAACCGAACCTTTCTCCAATATCAAGAAGCCTAGCGTGATAATTGGAAATTCAGAAAATAGCAGCAAAATCCCTAGAACAGTTTACTAGACAAATCTGCAGAAAGAAATTCATTCGAAACAGGCATATGATACGCTGCATCGTATTTGTAAGGATTATATTGAAGTACGATGCAGCTTTTTTGATTAATTTTAGTTAGAAAGCTAAAAATCATATGCTCGATTTAGATAACAATTACTCACAAAACTCTGGAAAAACTTGAAAATATTAAAGGATTGATCATTTGCTGATAACTTCCATTGCAAAATCAGTAACTGTTAGAAAATCTACGATAACCTAAGCATATGTAGTTTGAAACTAAAACAACATGACCAAAATTTCATGTTTCCTCAATATCGAGGCAATATAGATATTCCAGCATTTTATTTAAATTTTGTTTGTTCAATCTAAATATTAGAAATTTTAAAATCGTAAAAAATGTTATCTGACATTGCACTATTGTCCATGATACAGATTCACGCGGAAAGATGCATTTTACGCCACAACTAGAAAAAGTTTTTTTTTGTAAAAATTATTGGAATAAGCTGCGGTACAACTTTGTAGAACATTACATGTCAGTATTCCCATAAAAAAAATACTTAACTTTTTTTATATGATGGCCCATCCTCCCACCATATTCTTTGAAAGCATCATGATGATGGCCTTACTATTTCGAACAACTTTGTAGACCAACATTTTTTCTACTAAAAATATAGTTTTGGCGTAAAATGCATTTTTCCGCATAAAACTGTATCCTGGACCAGTGTGCATTGACGCAATATCCATCGTGTTTAGCAAACATATCAATTGTGTTTGGCCCATAACAATTGCCTGAAGCTCAAAAACTTTGTCGAATAGATTTAACTTGCTGTAATATTTGGAAGAGAAGGATGTTGAATACAATTTATTCTTTGCATTTACCTCCATGTATAATTGAATAAACACATGTAATTAATCATTGCTTATTTTCCATTGAATTCAAAAATAAAACAAGATAAATACTCAACATGGACACAGTTGATCCCTGTATTGCATATATGAAGGGGTTTGTGCAAACCATCGTATTTTATTGTATGTATTGCATTATAACTGATTGATACACAGAAAAACATTCCATGGTAACGGTTACTATTTTGTAGACTACGCCATGTTTTTAAAACAACCACAAATTTTCAGTTAAATTAACCACGCATTCGGACAAATTCACCACTGATTCAGTTCATGCAACAACATTCTACCAGGACCACAGTTGATTTTTACTGCGCGCATGGTAAAATCAAACGGGTTTGTTGTCTGCTGAAAATCGTCGGTGCGTATTCTTAAATTAACCCTCGGAATGGTAGTTTCGACCGCAACATTTTTTTGAGTGTATGTTAAAAAAAAATCTAGGTAAAAAGTTTAAATAAATTAAATTACTCGATGTCGATGCATCATAGACTTTTTTTTCTTCCAAAATAGGTTACTCAGGGCTATTTATCATTAGCCATGACATTTGCTGTGTATCTTCTTCTTCTTCATTGAGAGTCGTAGTTTCAGTCGTGGCAGGCAAGGGCTGTCTTCGCTGTGTGCGGTTGTTCCAGTCAACTTTTCCAACTTCGGAAGTAGTGCGCTGGATTCCCCTAAAGATGCGCTAAACAACGCATCCATTAGTTTGACAGATGTAACTTCGGAAGAAAGTTCGGTTCGGAAGTCCGGACTTCCGAATTCTAAGTTGGTGCTACGCCGACAATACTGTCTCATTCCATTCAAGTTGAAAAAAGCATTTATAAATAAGTGAACTTGATTTCAACTACGATCGTGTATGGGTTTATCTCACTTTGTGTATTATTATTATTATAGGTGTTTTTTTTTTTCTTTTGTTTGATTTTGTCTTGTTTATCAATTTTTTAATACAATATGAATACTTCCGTCGAATGTGTTGTATGCGAGAAGTTAGAGTCCAACGCCAATAATATTTTAAGGTGGTTATACAACAAAGCCACATATCGGCCATCTTGGAAACCACATGCTTTTTCTAGTGATTTTTCAAGAGCACGGATTGAGAGAACCATAACGCCCACGGGGTTGAAACATCCGTAGATGGTTTGCTTACTCATGCTAAACAATCGACTTTAATTTCAGCATTGTGCGAAAATTATTACGCTAGATTTGATCTTTTGATTTTAGGAGTAGAAAACCGTGTGGTGAATTTGAAATTCACCACATGGCTTGATTGTATAATCACCTTAACTTGTTTATACTGTTTAATTGCATATTATTCGGCAACTCGGCCGTACGAAAACCATTTTTTTGTTAAATATCTTGGCTGTGCATATGCACAGCATATGTTTCGAAATGGACAAATTGATATGAAATTTGCGAAAAAGAATCCACGTGTCTTGGAGGGACTCGAACCCTCAACCTCCTACTCTCTAGATAGGCGTGATAACCCCTACACAACAAGACCACTTAAAGGTCACGTTTGCGGAAAAGCCATCAGAATCCGAGTACCAACCTCCACCGCGGTTAGCTCTCTTTTTGCAAATTGAATATCTTTCGGATGCTTGATTTGCCCAATCTCCACATTTGCTTTACTGTTGTATATCCACAGCCAAGCGAGTGCACATTGTTTATTAAACGAGAGGATCGCACTCCATGCCCCCAGCAACGGACTGGGCGGGACGGTATAGAATGCGAATTCAATCGCACTCTGCTGTGCCAAAGGCTTGCTTGGCTAAAGCATTTGATGAGTTTGATTGCCTTTACGTAAACGGTCGCGTGTACTCAGACGACTAATGACGGTGAAAGACCGACACTTGATTACAATTAATTGCATATTATTCGGCAACTCGGCCGTACGAAAACCATTTTTTTGTTAAATATCTTGGCTGTGCATATGCACAGCATATGTTTCGAAATGGACAAATTGGTATGAAATTTGCGAAAAAGAATCCACGTGTCTTGGAGGGACTCGAACCCTCAACCTCCTACTCTCTAGATAGGCGTGATAACCCCTACACAACAAGACCACTTAAAGGTCACGTTTACGTAAAGGCAATCAAACTCATCAAATGCTTTAGCCAAGCAAGCCTTTGGCACAGCAGAGTGCGATTGAATTCGCATTCTATACCGTCCCGCCCAGTCCGTTGCTGGGGGGCGGGCATGGAGTGCGATCCTCTCGTTTAATAAACAATGTGCACTCGCTTGGCTGTGGATATACAACAGTAAAGCAAATGTGGAGATTGAGCAAATCAAGCATCCGAAAGATATTCAATTTGCAAAAAAGAGAGCTAACCGCGGTGGAGGTTGGTACTCGGATTCTGATGGCTTTTCCGCAAACGTGACCTTTAAGTGGTCTTGTTGTGTAGGGGTTATCACGCCTATCTAGAGAGTAGGAGGTTGAGGGTTCGAGTCCCTCCAAGACGCGTGGATTCTTTTTCGCAAATTTCATATCAATTTGTCCATTTCGAAACATATGCTGTGCATATGCACAGCCAAGATATTTAACAAAAAAATTGTTTATACTGTTTTTCCAATGCGCATCCTTTTTGTCGAAATATCACCGGTAAAGCTTTTAAACGCATCAAGTGCAAAATGTATTTCTGCACCGTTAGATGTTCTGAAAACTTTGAAAGTATTAATAAAATGCTCAACAATAAAACTTTCAACCTTAGTACGATCTCTGAGGAAATGAAATCGATAGTTTCAAGTATTGTTATCTCGCAATTGAATGTTATGAATTCGGAGGTTAAAAGTGTGTCAAGTGCTATTGAGAAGTCGCAGAACTTTATGTCATCGAATGCAGATGACACATTTTGGAGGGATACAAACAGTTGAAAAAAGAAAACGAAACTCTTAAACAACATATTAATATAATGGAAAAATCGCTATCAGTACTCGAAAGCACTGTAAACGATATGGAGGAGAAAATAAATAAATCGGAACTGATGGATATATCTATTAATTCCCTTTACGAAAAACGAAAATCTAACTGATATAGTTTGCAAGACCGCTTCGCATATTGGTGTGAATCTAAACCCAGAGTCATTGGTATCCGCAACAAGGGTAAAAACTAACCACAAAGTCAATGCAACTGGACCTATCAGGCTTGTTTTTAAAAGGTTATGCGATAAAGAATTGCTTTTCGCCAAAAAGAAATTCTTTGGTACTGTTAAAACTGCCCAAATCATACAGAAACCTGATCCAAACAATACGAATGTCATTATTCGTGATGAGTTAACGCCTCTTGCTTTGAATCTTCTTAATAAAATAAGAGAACTGCAGTCCAAATATAAAATTAGATATGTGTGGCCTGGAAGAAACGGTGCTATACTTGTTAAAGAAGATTATGAATCGATACCTATTTTAATTAAAACAAAAAATGATTTTAATTTGTTAGTCAACAAACTAAGTAGTGCTTCGTGTATATCCAGTTAAGTGAGAATCTTTAATAAGTAATTAAATTAAAAATTGTTTTTTTTTTGTTTTGAGGAAAAAAAAATAACCAATGGCTAATTTCATAAATTATTTTCATGATAATTGTTGGATGTAGTCTTTCACGGAACGGCAGAACACTTATTGACAGCAGGAATTCTTCGACCAGCTTCAATGCTGTAAATTTATTCCATCAAATATAATCAAACTAATTACTAATTACAAAATATTTCTTACATTATAATATTCTCCGTATTTTTCCGAAGGACAATCTTCCCAACACTCATCACTTTTCTTCCAATTTCTACTCCTTCAGTGTTGCCAGTTTCACCGCAATATTCTTCTCAACACTCCCGCCCGTGAAACTGGTAAACAGTCGAGTTATCCAACTTGCTAATTATCCGTGGAATAGCTTCTACTTTGTAGTCCGCATCTATTTACATCAACAGTAATAGTTGCAACCGATAATCACCTTCGTTGTATTTTTCTGTGCATGTATTGAAACTTCTCCATCCGATCGTATGCTGGACGGCTGTTTTTAAGATACTACCACCAGGATCGAATATCGAATATGATAAACACAAAACCGAATAATTCTTATCTTCTTTGCATGTGTTCCCATTGATTGAGGTAGACTGTTGCGCTTTATGTGTATAATGAATGAGATAACGAATGATGACTTTTCCTTTGCGATGATCGTTGCGCTCTTCATAATCATTTTCAATCGTGATAAATTTAATTTTACAAGTCTGATCTCCAGCTGACAATGCAACGCTCAGTTGATTTGTGACCTGTTTTGCACAAATAATTTTAGCTTCGGCATGACATGGAAATGAATGTGTGAGCTTCACTAGTTTTAGAGCAGATTGAACATCGTGTAGAACGGTTGCATTGTAATACGAAGGTGTGTGCACAGCAATAACAGAAGGCAATTTTGAGGATGGATGACGTATTGAAGCTTCACTACGATTCAGGCCACTACCACAGGCAGACAAGGATGTGGTGATCTTGTTTTGACTTGGCTCTGCTGATATACCACAGATATTTGTCTCACCACATTGCCTTTCCACTGCTTTCTTTTGAACAGCAAAATCTGACCTTAGTTTTTCCGCAGCTATTTTGAAAGCCTTTTCAATTTCCATCAAACTCTGTTCATACTCCTGTTCGATTCGCCGCTCTTTTGCTTCGTACTGCAATGTCCACAATTTTCCCCGCGCTCCTAAGTGCTCCAGACGTCGTATTGTTTCTTCCATTTTGCGCAATACGACACTATTATAATCATTGAAGTTTGTTGGATGTAGTCTTTCACGGAACGGCAGAACACTTATTGACAGCATGAATTCTTCGACCAGCTTCAATGCTGTAAATTTATTCCATCAAATATAATCAAACTAATTACTAATTACAAAATATTTCTTACATTATAATATTCTCCGTATTTTTCCGAAGGACAATCTTCCCAACACTCATCACTTTTCTTCCAATTTCTACTCCTTCAGTGTTGCCAGTTTCACCGCAATATTCTTCTCAACAATAATATTGATGTTTTTAATAATAATATAGAACTTAGAAGTAAATATTTACGAATTCTACAGTGGAACATACGAGGAATGAATGATCTTCAAAAGTTTGATACTATTTTACTAACTTTGGATGAACTTAAAGTGCATTTAGACATTATAGTTGTGGGTGAGACATGGATAAAAGAAGGGAATACTGCGTTGTATATCATTCCATGTTTTTCATGTATTTTTTCTTGTAGAGAAACATCCAATGGAGGCTTAACAGTTTACTTGAGAAATGCTGTAGCATATAAGGCAATTGTTAATATTGTTGAAAATGGAATGCATCATATTCATGTTCAATTGAATATGAATAAAATTGTTTACGACATCCATGGTGTTTATCGTCCACCCTCTTACGATGTTAGCCTCTTTTTGGATAGGTTAGAAGGTTGGCTTTCAAGCAGTGTTAGCAACCGCTCTTGTTTTATGTTTGGAGACATGAATATTCCAATTAACTTAGTCAATAATAATGTCGTTGAAAGATATAAGCTGTTATTACAATCATTCAATTTTATTTGCGCTAATACCTTTGTAACAAGACCGGCGAGTTCTAATATCTTAGACCACGTTATTTGTAAAATTGAAGATGCATCTCGTATTCGTAATCATACAATTTTTTCGATGGTTAGTGACCATTTGATAGTGTTGTCCGAGTTTAAATTAACTGTCGATACCAATCATGTAACATTCTCGAGAAACATTGTCGATCATAATACTCTGCATAATGGATTTAGAGCATATTTGCAAAGCATTAGGGAAGTGGAAAATGTCGATTCATGCATTAAAAATTTGATAGATAAGTATAACGAGCTTCTTGCAAATTGCACTGTTACGGTAACTAGAGCTGCAAAACTGAAAGGCACACATTGTCCTTGGATGAATTTTGAAATCTGGTCCCTAATTAAAATCAAAAACAATTATTTGAAGAGACACCGAAGAAATCCGTCAGATGAGAATACTTTAGAGTTACTAAAACACGTTTCAAAAAAAGTAGAAATTCTTAAAAAGAAAGTAAAGAAACAGTACTATGAAAATCTGCTAACCAACACATGTCATTCTAAACTTTGGAAGAATATCAACGCTCTTTTTGGTTCTCCGAAAAAAACTTCACCACCAAATTTAATATTAAATGGAATCCAAACAACGTCGAAAGTAGAAGATTGTGAAGTGCTAAATAACCACTTTGCAAGTATTGGGTCTGCATTAGCCAGCACGATTCCAATTAATGGAGAAGACCCTTTGAGAGTAGTGGATTCCATCACGGAATCTATTTTCATTCAACCAGCTAGCATTAATGAGCTTATAATTTTAATTAGGGATTTAAAAAATAATAAAAGTCCTGGACCGGATAACATTCCATCTAGTATAGTAAAAAACAATGCACATTGGTCTAGGTAGCATACAAAGCGGTAATAAGTTGTTCAAGCCGAACATAGCAGAGATAGAAAAAAACTTTGTTCTACAAAGTTGCTCCTAACGGTGAGGGGCTTTTTGAGGTTTTCATAAAAATTAGGGTGGGCCACATTTTAAAAAAATTAGATATAAAACTTTTTCATTTGCAGAGATACGGCTATACAATGTTCCGCGAAGTTGTAGTTCAGCCAGTTTCCAAGAATTCTGCCAACATTTTTTTCTCTAGCTCTTAAATTGACCGATTTAGAGCAATTTTCCCAAGTTTACTTAGGGTGACCCTCAAAAAACAGTTTTTGCTCTAACTTTTTGTTTCATATTTCTCAGCAATGTGATGTTCAGAGCACTTTTTGTGCTCTGCAGGGCGCAACTTTTCATGGACTAAGCGTTGCCATATCTAATGCGGATCAAAAGTTATTGAGATTTTTCTTCGAAAAAAACGTTGTCTTCTAACGGCTGTATCTATGAATGGCGCAAACATTTTTTCAATCTGTTTTCTCGACCTTATTCTACTACTTTCAGGCTTCATTTCAGGGTGTTTAAATCGAGGGGATAATTGAAAATAACCCCATATTATTGCAATGAAAAATTTCCGTTTTTTCCCATTTTCAAGCACTAATTTGCTATTTTTAAGTGTTTTGCTTCCATGACTTACTTTGTGATATGGCAAACGCCACACCATTTTGTTATAGAGCCTGAGCAGAAGCTAATATCTTGAAAACAGCAGTTTTTATGAACTTGATATGAATAAGAGGTAACATGACAAAAAATAATAACAAAAATTAATATCCAAAATAAATACTTTAGGCATAACATTATCAGATATTTTAATACAAAACAAAAAATAATTATGTTTCGCCTTTGATATTATTATAACAACATATGTTATGCTTTGAATATGTTGTATATTACTTTTTGTTATTTCGTATCTTATACATGTCAGTAATTTTCGCTGAGACCGAGCCACTATTTGCACGAGGTCTTTGAAAATGCCCAAATTTATGTTCATTAGAATGCTTTCGGCGAGATTATTAGGGATCCGAGTTAAATTTTTCAGAAAGATGGACTCCTCGTTAGTTATGGACGAAATCACTTTTATAGAACCTTCGATTTTTGTCAATTCTTGATTCACCAAAACTGTCATAACTCCAACATTTCTCAACCGATCTTATGGATCAGCACATCGTTGGAAAGAGGAAGAGTGTTTTTGCAATTTGCAATAATAACAATGGGGCAGCCATATTTGATTTGGCTGCCATCTTGGATTTATTTTTTAAACTATTTTTCCGCTAGATTTGCAATCACCGATTTTGAATATCACAACATCGATGGAAATCTTGGCTTATATAGAGCTTTGTGTTCAAAAATCTCAGGTGTATGTTTTTTCTATCAAAAGTTATGTACGATTCAACTATTTCTAAGGCCCATCTGACGAAAGAACATTATTTATACAAACAATATGAGACTACGACATCAGTTCATTGATTTCATACACTATTCTACGCCAAATATATTTTGAAAATGAAGAGCATATCTACAGCAGTAATTTATTTGGAAGGCTCAAAACTTTATCAATACCAAATCCAATATGGCTGCCCCATTGTTATTATTGCAAATTGCAAAAAACTCTTCCTCTTTCCAACGATATGCTGATCCATAAGATCGGTTGCGAAATGTTGGAGTTATTGTCGGCGTAGCACCAACTTAGAATTCGGAAGTCGGGACTTCCGAACCGAACTTTCTTCCGAAGCTTTATTTGTCAAACTAATTGTTTAGCGCATCTTTAGGCGAATCTAGCGCACTATTTCCGAAGTTGGGAAAGTTGCCTGTATCTGGAGAAAAATCCAACTTCGGTATAAAAATCGGTCTAACTTTTATCCGGATAGACAATATGACAGTTTTGGTGAATCAAAAATTGACAAAAATCGAGGGGTCCATAAAAGTGATTTAGTCCATAACTAACGAGGGGTCCATCTTTCTGAAAAATTTAACTCGGATCCCTAATAAACTCGCCGAAAGCATTCTGATGTACATAAATTTGGGCATTTTCAAAGACCTCGTGCAAATAGTGGCTCGGTCTCAGCGAAAATTACTGACATGTATAAGATACGAAATAACAAAAAGTAATATACAAAATATTCAAAGCATAACATATGTTTTTATAACAATATCAAAGACAAAACATAATTATTTTTTGTTTTGTATTAAAATATCTGATAATGTTATGCTTAAAGTATTTATTTTGGATATTAATTTTTGTTATTATTTTTTGTCATGTTACCTCTTATTCATATCAAGTTCATAAGAACTGCTGTTTTCAAGATATTAGCTTCTGCTCAGGCTCTATAACAAAATGGTGTGGCGTTTGCCATATCACGAAGTAAGCCATGGAAGCAAAACACTTAAAAATAGCAAATTAGTGCTTGAAAATGGAAAAACGGTAATTTTTCATTGCAATAATATGGGGTTATTTTCAATTATCCCCTCGATTTAAACACCCTGAAATGAAGCCTGAAAGTAGTAGAATAAGGTCGAGAAAACAGATTGAAAAAATGTTTGCGCCATTCATAGATACAGCCGTTAGAAGAAAACGTTTTTTTCGAAGAAAAACCTCAATAACTTTTGATCCGCATGAGATATGGCAACGCTAAGTCCATGAAAAGTTGCGCCCTGCAAAGCACAAAAAGTTAGAGCAAAAAAACTTTTTTTTAAGGGTCACCCTAAGTAAACTTGGGAAAATTGCTCTAAATCAGTCAATTTAAGAGCTAGAGAAATAATTTTTTAGCAAAATTCTTGGAATCTGGCTGAACTATAACTTCGCGGAACATTGTATAGCCGTATCTCTGCAAATGAAAAAGTTTTATATCTAATTTTTTTCAAATGTGGCCCACCCTAATTTTTATGAAAACCTCAAAAAGCCCCTCACCGTTAGGAGCAACTTTGTAGAACAAAGTTTTTTTCTATCTCTGCTATGTTCGGCTTGAACAACTTATTACCGCTTTGTATGCTACCTGGACCAATGTGCAATGTTGCCTTATTTGCCAAAATTTTATCTGATTGCTTCAATAAAATAGTAGAAACTGGGTGCTATCCACAGTGTCTCAAATTAGCCAGAATAGTGCCTATTTTTAAAAATGGTGATCCTTGCAAACCGGATAATTACCGGCCCATATCCACGCTATCAGTTTTTAACAAAATTCTTGAAAAGCTTTTAGTCAACCGTCTGTTAACATTCATTGAACGGAATAACGTACTTTATAGTATGCAATATGGCTTTAGAAAAGGCTGTAGTACAACTATAGCCATTACTGAGTTAGTTGATAGTTTGATATCTGATATCGACTCAAAAAAACACGTAGGCGCTCTGTTTCTCGATTTGAAGAAGGCTTTTGATACATTGAATCATGAAATCTTACTTAAGAAGCTTGATCGTTATGGTATCAGAGGTAGAGCTAATGACTTAATCTGTAGCTATTTACATAATCGTCAGCAGTTCGTATCATTAGATGGTGAAAAAAGCTCTTTCAAATTAATCAACACGGGTGTACCACAAGGAAGTAATATTGGACCGTTACTTTTCTTAATTTATGTTAATGATTTATACAAAATTGGTCTGAAAGGAATCCCTAGACTTTTTGCAGATGACACTGCTCTTTTTTACCCCAATAGTAATCCCCAAGTTATAATTTCGCATATCAATCACGATTTAGAGAAACTACGAAAATATTTGTCTAGCAACCTGTTATCACTAAATATTGGTAAGACTAAGTACATGATATTCCATTCGTCAAGAAGATCTTTGCGGCAACTAGAGGATCCAATACTTGGGCCTCATAGAATTGAATGTGTCTCAGTTTTCAAATATCTGGGCGTTCATTTGGACAATATTCTTTCTTGGGATGTCCATATAAAACATGTTTGTAATAAAGTATCATCATTGTGTGGAGTTTTAAGACGTGTCAGTAGTTTTGTCCCTCAAAAAATACTTCTACAATTCTATAATGCACATATTCACTCAATATTGAGCTATTTGATTTTGAATTGGGGCCGTGCATGTAAATCGAAACTCAAAAGGTTACAAACTTTACAGAATAGATGCATAAAAACCATATTCAAGCTACCCATACTTTATCCTACAGTGAACCTATATTCGAACATACCTCATAAAATACTACCACTAATTGGAGTATGTGAACTACAAGCTCTTATGCTTGTTCATGATGTTATCAATAACACAACTATCCATCATAATTTTGTATTACAAACAACTTCACGAATTCATAACACAAGGCGAGTAAATAATCTTGTACAAATTCGAGCAATCTCCAGTTTTGGTCAGAAACGATTTTCAATTATAGGCCCATCAAAGTTTAACAGTCTTCCCCAAGACTTGCAGCGCATAACAAATAGATACACCTTTAAAAATAGTGTCAGGCATTATTTGAAAAATAACATTAGTACACTTTTGATATAAATTACCAAGGCAATATATTAACCCTCCAAAGATTCATTTTTGTTTAAATATTTGTATTAAATTAAGTAATGTGTTTTCTTAAAAGGACTAATGTCTACTGAAAACACAATGGCAGTTTTCATGTCCTTTTGCTCCACTGCCCTTATTATTTTTGTTAATTTTAGTTCTCAGCAATTAGTCTAGTTGTTAGTTTTTTTTTGTGTTGCCAATTTGCTGAGAACATAGATGCGTCCATTTCCAGGAGGCTCAATCGTAGAGCCTTTTGGTGTGGGGAAGAGTGGAGGGTCGCAAAAAAAAAAAAAATTGATCAATTTGGCTTTTAATTTGAATTGAAGAAACCTAAACATGTTCATTGTTCAGCTCATAAAGGGATAAATTCCCCCCAATATGGGGATCAAGTCTTCCGTTTTGAAAATGTTACCTTTCCTATTTTTCGTCAAAATCGATATTATGATAGTTTTCATTAGAAAATAATTGCTTCCAATGACGTTTTTGAATAGCTAAGTTCTTTATCAAGTCCATCAAAAAGCGTATAAATATATGCAAGTTTACATCGAGAAATATCCGAAACAAAAAGTGGGGATCATGTGTGTCCAGTTTCCCCTACGGTTGGAGTAAGAATGCATCCTTAAGTCATAGCTTACTATTACTTGCTCATCTTGCCGAACCGGGTCAGGATCTTCGCCGGGTGCGGGTGCTCGTCAGCTTGAAGCTTATGTGTAACTGTTTTTTCCTTGGCCCTTCAGCTGTTCGAGGAGATAATCGATCGGTAGCGAGACGGCGCGGCGTCGACGGCAGTCACCACCACCACACTTTTAGTCGAGTTCAACTGTGAGTGCTCGATGATTACGATCGGTATGTTGTCACTAAACCGCATGTTCCCCTTAGAACCCAAATACCAATGCTCCCGTTGAAGTCTTGCACAAGTTTTTTTTTGTTAGTGCTACACAGCACCAAGTACCATGCGCATCCACGCAAACTGACTGAACGGACTGAACCGATCATACACTCAAAAAATGGCCCCATTAAATGTATGCGTATCTACACATACATTACTCAAAAAATGAGGTTCATTAATTTCATTTGTACCTCATGCATATAATATTTACACTCATACCTTGTAAAAGTCTCGCACATACTTCATATTTGCGCTGTCCATTAGTAGCACATCTCGCATTTATACTTGAAATTGCTGGCAGCAAAACAACATGGTGGGCGAAGATCCTGAGTTTGAAAAGTTGGCACATGGCACATGGCACGTGAGCGTGTTTTTTTTTTTTGATTCTAAGGTGAGTTTGCTCATTTTTCGAAAACAATTTTAGATAACACTAATGTAGATGAATCCTGCAAACGATTACCATTAACTTGTTGCAGATATCACTTTGGGAAAAGGGTCACTTCAAATGTTGTTTGGTAGCGGTAGTTTCCCTGGAATAACATGGATCAATAGAAGCGGATCGATGTTGCGATGGTCCTGTTTCGTAGCAGTCATATGACAACATTTTGTACTCAAATCTAAGGTGAGTTTGATTTGTTTCAACGGGAGCGGATTCTGGAGCATCTATTTTTTTCAGATCGTATAAACCATTGAGCCCCGGCGGATGCAGCGAATTGACCAGCGAAGCAGTAGTGGCTACAGTTTGAAGTACCCGATGATAAAATTCTCCATTGGCCTTTGAGTGATATTTATTTCATGCCTCGAAACCAAAAAGCCAATGAAAAGTTTCCACGTGGTTTCATATCTTGTCATGTCAAGTTGAAGTCATGACCGGTTGGGTAGATATCTCAGCCAACAGCCTGTTTCGCATACGATATATTGAAATAGTTAATTGGAGTGATTTTTCAAAATAAAAACTTTTTTACTAGATTATGGTTGTTTATTAAAGAAACAAAAATGAAAAATTCGGCTCGAATGAACACGAAAGTCCATCGATAAGAATAATTTGCTTTTCAAATATATCCTATGAACAATGCTTTTAAAAAGTATGTGCCAACTTTATAAATTTAATAGAAATACATATTGGTAATAATTCATAGATTTCACACATACCTTTCATGAGTATAACCCCATTGCAAAAATCCATGTGGGTTGGCACATGAATTGAAGGGGCTTTTTTGCTTACGTCTATCAAATTCTAAATCACTAAATTCTCACGAATCGTAAACTAAATTAATGAATTAGTTATCGCGCGAGAAAAAATTATACACTACGATCTCAGTCAGTCATTTAAATTACATTCCGGTGTTACTTACTTGAAATCCAGTTCAATTAAACTTTGTGTCTGAGACTATTTATACAATTTCCTACCTTATTCGAATGATGAAGGAAAATCCAGTTGGTTCACTGCTGGCAAAAGGCACGTCGCATCGTCACCAAAATCAACGTAATTCAGTAATTTTCATTGCACTTTTTCACATAAATCTACCACTACGCACTAAACTAAAGCAATTTTTATTGCTCGAGTGTGTGATTATAAGAAAAAAACTGCCGAAAGGCGATCAAATTATCTGTTTTTTTTTTCAGTTTTTAGAGAGTTTGGATTTTTTTTCTTCGTCGCCTAGTTTACAGTCAAAAAATGTGTTAAGCTTCAAACACAATGTCAGCGCAACGGCAACGGAAACGGCAAATTTGACAGATAATATATGGGTTAACTGTCAAATTTGCCGTTTCCGTTGCAGTTCCGCTGACATTGTGTTTGGGGCTTTACCAAACTGGTGATTTGAACTGGAATAATCTTATGTAGGGTAAGACGGTATAATGCCTGGCCCCACCTGGCCAAAACGCCCCTGTTTGATTTGTAGAAAACTATAACTAACTAAGGGTGAAAATCAGTTGGTACCTTTAAATATTTGCAAAATGATCATACTATGTGAGTCTGGAGTTTGTATTTCATAATGGAAATAATTGCAAAATACAGAAAGTTACAGTTTTGATGTAACTTTCAATAAGGCCGATACAAATATTAAATTTATTTTATGTCCGACAGCTTTTGGAAAACACGATAAAAAAAATAACAAGGCAACGAAAAAAAAATCCAAAATGGGAATAATTGCATGAAAAATTTGGAATTTTAATGGATGATAGCAAATAATATTTAGAGAAAGCCTCCATGGTAGGTGCCGAAGTGCATAACGCGCACGAATCTACGCTGCACAGTTTCTATCCTTGAGATCCAGACGCTATGATAAGGGCTTCAAACTACAGCACAACATTCAACGATAGAACGAACTAAAGAGCAGTACTGAGATTTTAGGCAATGATGGTCTCGGGAGTCTTCAGATAGTTTGAAAATAAATCCGAGCTGCCGATTAGCTTTTGCGATGATGTCGTTATAGTGCGGCTTGAATGTCATGTCTTGATCCTGTGTGACTCCTAAATCCTTAATCTTATTCACTCGCTCAAGTGTAGTACCAGAGATAAAATAATCAAAAACTATCAGCTTGTTTTTCCGGTAAAAGGAAATAGCATTAGATTTTTTAATACTGAGCGCCAAGAGATTAGCAGAGCACCAGTTCGCAATGTCTTATCAGGTGTCTGGTTGCAGATTTTGGCCTATCTTACTCCAATATACGATACACTGAAAACAACCTTGCTGTTTAAGAGTTACAGCTCCACTTGTTTTATGAAAAATGAAAGATTCTTCCAAACAAGTTCTAAAATAAATCTCTATTACTTAGCTAATCAAAGTTACACAATCCATAGGCTATGCGGCACTAGGATTGGTTTCTTTCTCAGCACCCATGTACGTGTGGAATTCACTAAGTGGGATCCAATTATCTCACACTAACTCTTGTATTCTGAGCACCTTTTAGGGTACATAGGCCTGAAGGCTGATTCCCATCGACTTTGCTTATTTCTCTGTTAGAGTTTTGCGGCCAGGCGATCCTGGGTCTGCCTCTGCTGCGATATCCTGTCGGATTCCAGCGCTTGCTTGAAAATTTTGTCGCTGCTCTTACGTTGTCTTTGGCCGGCCTACGCCCATTCAAACTGTGGAGTTGCCGTCGATATAGTTTACTCTACTTGGTAGAGCGCTGTGGCGTTAGTAGAGCAGTATTATCATCTCATTCGATTGCTCTATGGAGGTAGACTGCTAGAGAGCAGAGTCTCTTAATTCTCGTGTATACAAGGATGACACAGTGTGCCATGAGCTATAAAAGCTCACGTAGCATCGATTCAGTGCGACGAGAGAAGCTGGCGCGCACATAAAATAACTAAGTGAGCGCGTCTCAATGTACGTCTCATGAGACTCATCTCATGTGCTAGGAATGCATAGCTGGCGTTACTTGGGCGACGATATTATTGAATGAAAATTTCCCGCCAAAGCTGTTTTACGCACATCCGTTGTTGTTTGTTAAGGTTTGCCATGGCAAACAGCGCATGAGCTGATCGCATTGAGATGTCTCAATGCGACTGACTCACCAATGTTAATGTAATAATAATAGCACCCTTGTCTCACTCTTGTACTCAACCATGATTCCGTGGTCAATCAGTACCAAAATGGAGGGACTCTTGAAATTAAATGGCCTGCTCCAGCATGATGCAAAGCGTGACAGAATGGTTCTCACATGACCGTCCGAGGCGGAATCCTGCCTGCTGCCGTCGGAGAATTGCCAAGCTTTCCCTATATCTGAATTAGGAGATGTTGTCAAAACTTGAAGAAGTTGTTGTAAGTTGTCGAGCCAACGTTTCAGCTGATCAGCTGGATGAGTGACTGACATGTCGCGTCTTTATCTATCATCCACGGATTTGTCCTTGCTCTATTCAGGCGTCGTGAAATATCGAAGAGGAAATGAATATCGCCGGTTGTTGCGAGTTTCCTACCATCGTCGGCCGCGGAGTCCTCCTACGCCCGCTTCTCATTTCTGCAGGCAGCAGCATTTGCCTTACTACCCAGATCCGCTTTTAGTTGGCAGTAGTATTTAGCTCTTCTGGAAATGGATCAGCTGAAAACAGAGATGATACCTTCGTGAATCCATAATAAACGTATCGCTGACATCGCTTTTGACTATCATCTTCTAATTGGCGACATCGCATCAAAATAGACCATCCAGAGAATCTATACCATTTCGTCGAAAGACATTTCGTCGAATGACATTTAGTCGAATGACATTTGGTCGAAATGACATTACGTCGAATGGACATTTGGTCGAAAGGACATTTAGTCGAAAATGTTTTTTTAATCCACTAGATACGCAGGACATTTGGTCGAATGACGTTTGGTCGAAAGGACATTTGGTCGAATTGGCATTTAGTCGAAATCTGATTTTAGTATGACAAATTTTCCTACATTTGGTCGAATGACGTTTGGTCGAAAGCAAGTTTTCGAATTAAAAATCTTGGTAAATTTAGTCTAACAACGTTCCGTCGAATGGCTATTTGAAAGAAAAGAACTTTAGCCAATTACAATAAAAAAATAAATGATTTATTCGGGTTGTCTTAAAGTCACATAATTATTGCTCCAATATTGTCCAAAGAATGATGGGTCCATAAAAAGAATAATTAATACGAAAACGGTGAATATCCCGAGAATATTTCCGACTGGATATTGATATTGGCGAACCCCTCTAACCGACTACGATGAATCTATACCACATGGTCAAAAGAAATTCATGGTCACCAGAAATTCATATGACCATTAGGTCGGAATTAAATTTTCGGCCAATAATAAACGAATTATGGTTATAAGACAATTTCATTCTGAACTAATGATTGTATAAATATTGAGAGAAAGAAAGAGTTTCAATGAAAAGAATAAGAAAACCATTTTCATTCGACCAAATGTCCCTTCGACTAAACGTCCTTTCGACGAAATGTCATTTGACCAAATGTCATTAGACTAGCTGTCAATCAACGAAATGTTCCAAAGCCGACTACGATGAAGTAGGAACATTGATGTCATTGGTTTTGACAATGTGCCGCAAAAAATAGAGGGTATTTCACCATCAGTACCTAATATTTTGCTATTTCTGTAGGTTTTCAATTTTTCTATAATACACCATTTCTATAATACTCCAGAAGTTTCTTTAGGTCAGGTGAAAAATCCTCATTGACATCCATATTCGTTTCTTCCGCTCTTCCGCACTTCCGCTGAACTTCCTCACGTCGACTGAATTCCTCTTATCAGTTTATCCATGAATCTTGTGGATTATTCATTCAACTTCAACCAAAAATCTATTGACGAATTATCCATTTAACTAATTACCTATTACCAACTACACACTTTCAACATTCGACTAAATTTTCATTCGACTAAATGTCTTTTCGACTAAATGTCCGTTCGACTAAATGTCCATTTGACTAAATTTCCATTCGACTAAATGTCCATTCGACTAAATGTCCATTCGACCAAATGTACTTTCGACTAAATGTCATTCGACTAAACGTCATTCGACGAAATGTCATTCGACGAACTGTCCCAAAGCCGCTGTCTGGAACCCAAGTGTGTATTCCAAGTATGTTCTGCCATCGAAATTTCGAACACTTTGTTCCAACAAAAACAAGACAAAATCAAACAGCGAAAAATACGGATAGATTGAATTAAAGTGTAGCTATCGCAGATGCCTTTTAAACGACTCAAAAGATTTGCACCGAATACGATTAAAATCCTTACTCGAAAAATGCACATTTGGAAATTGTTGGCACGCGTAAGGCTGACAAATTTCGCCACACAACTTACAATTAATCCTCCCGAAACAAATGAGCGAAAAATACCAAAGTGCACTTGCGGTATCTGCTATTTATTTTCTCCTTTTGTTACTGTTATTTTACACGACGATTGAAAATTATATCAATATTGATTAAAAATTCGATGTATATTCATTTATTTTTAAAGTAGCAGTTGAAAAATACTCTCTACTGTAAATACGTGTGGAATACAATTTAAAATTATATGTTTTTTGATGCTCTAATTGTGTGCATTAAAATAAACTCAATTTTCAATTGAATTCAAATTTCAATTAATTAATTATTACAGCTTTTATAAAATCTACTAAATTTTCAATCAAATTCCCGTTTGAATCAATTTATTATTACATCATTTCTAATTTACACGTCGTGTAGATTTAATTATTTTTTGCTGTGTAGGCACTTTTTAAAACCCCTTTTTCATGACTTTTCAAAAAAGCTTATTTAACCGATTGGCGGTACAATCAAAACCATTTTTATGCGGTCGAAATGGGATTGCACTAGGAAATTTTTGTTAACTGGAACCGAAAATAAACTTGTTGAAGACTTTCGAAATTATCCGACATGATAGTTATTCTGCATAAGATCACAGATAGCTCGTCCAGTTATCCAGGAAATGGTTTAAGCTCTACTTAGGAACAAATATTTGCAGTCCTGTTTTAAGTATGGTACTTGCTCCTTGTGGTACAAAGAAAGGATATGGTAGACAGCATATGTTTTTAGTCATCCAAGAAATCTCTGGAGTAAGGCCTTTAGTTACACGCGTAGCTAAAGATCAGTTTGCAGGTTTCAAATATGGTAGATGCTCTCTGTAGTACAAAGAACATAATGTGTTCACAGCATATATTAAACCCTATAATAATAATAAAAAAAAACTTCCACACTTTCTATACAGACAACAGTAAAACAAATCCGAACAAGTCGCATCTAAATTAATTGTCGTACAAAAAGTACAAATAGTACAAATGTAGCCCAACACGTACTGGTTTATTCTTAGCCACGTTCCTAGACGTAGGTAGGGCAAAAAGTAGATGTACCAAGAATGACTATTGACCTTCCACATTTTTCAGATCGAAAATACATGTTTTGAGCCAGAACGATGTTTTGTAACGCTAGGATTGCTTAATGACTTCCCAGAAGCATCAGCACTCGAACACAATGTGAACAGCAATCCGGCAAAACAGCCAATTTCCTTCAAATTAAACTGTAAGACATAGCCCACAGGCACCATTTTCCAGAAATCTGTAAAAGTCTGCGAATGGCAAAACGGTAAACAGAAACGTACAGTCACAATCAAAAGCAGTTAATCAGTACTGATTTGTGGTCCAGTGTAACAACTATGTTTTGAACCATACGTAATGCTTCCACACATCACATAATTTTATTATTCTCTTTGTTAATTAGTGTTGAGGTTAAATAATAGTTTGTTTATTGATCGCTTCATGACACGTAATGCTTAGGATTGCCATCAAAACGTCGCTGATGAATGACATCTCAGTACAATTCAGTAAACATGAAAGATAAAATGTCCAACGTATCCCAACCATATCAATGTACAATGGAAAACGTATCTAAATCACTGTCCGGAAATTTTGATTGATCACCAGATGACGAATTCGCACAATCGCAGTCCATAGTACAGCCCCGAATGCGGGAAAATTCATAACCTCTGTCGTACACGCGTCCACAATGGAGCAATCACCGAATCATTCGACTGACGAATCCAGGTGTACCTATCTAAATGGTTGGGCAACCATTCGGAACGATTCCATATTTTCCCATGCTCCCCTTCAACGCTCTCCCGCTTGCGTGTAGCCATGTCGGACTGCAATACCTTCCTTATTGTACTCTTGTCCCAAGTCTTCTATTGATTGCTGGTGGCACACACACACGGGTCATCAATCATAAAGTGGCAGCTGGCAGGCGTGCTCCGGAATCAGATAACACCCAGCAACGAGTGCGAATGTGTCCCATCCCCCCCACATCAGGGATCGGGCTATCAACATCCGAGATCCAAGTAGGCCCAGCAATCCGGCAGGAGGCGGTGCACTGTTTGACAAGGAAGGAGAATGTAGGTCAAAGTTCACTCGGGAATCGAGTGCTGCTGGAATGTTTTTTTTTTGCCTGCAAGCGCGTGGGCAATTTGCTGAAAGTTATTGTGATTGGAGCTATCCACGCCATCGGGACTCGGGAGCGATCAAGCTGAGGGAGAGGAAAATACCGAAAATACAGTCGAGGGAACACTGTTATCAGAGCAAACGGATGACACACTGGTCGGCGTTAGGCACCGATACCGCCGAAGGTGCGTGTCTCTATGTCAATGAAATTGGTGAACGAATTTGTTTTTTGTTGCCGGAACAATTATGCCGGAAACGCACGGTCTGTTGAAATACCGAATCGAAACCATCAGGGGACGGGCCTCACATTCGTTTTAATTAATTTTGTATGGAAATGGACACTAGTATCAAAGAGCCATTATTTTTAACAAATTAGGTTTTAATTACCTTTCGCAAACAGCTTCTTCTTGACTTCTTTAAGTGACATGGGTTTCTAAGTCATCTTCTAAAATATCTGGTTTGTAACCTTCAAATACTTATTATTATTCTTTTGCCTTTCTTGTAGGTACAACAAAGTTGTAGCGAAAGGCTATCATTTCACTCGGTATCGACTTTTATAGAAGCCTCGGAGACCCATAGTGTTATATATCAATCGACTCAGCTCAACGAGCTAAGCAAATGTCTGTCTGTCCGTGTGTATGTGTGTGTGCACAAAAGCTAATAAAAACATTAGACAACTTTTCATATTGTAATCCTTGACCAATTTTCTCGCAACAAGTTTCATTCGACAGGCGACAAAGCCTAGTTGATTACTATTTAATTTGATAACAATCGATCATAGCGTTTAAAATTAATAAAGAAAATTGTACATCGAACCATATCAGCACCGTATGAGTTTGGTGTCTTGGCTAAATGCGATTAAGGCAGTATCACTACTCGGTGAATTAAGTTGGGTTTTTTACTTGACTGATTTTAATCGGCCAACTAACTCCAAAAACAAAAGGATGAAAGGTAATGAAAGCTGTGATTCAATACGGCAAATCAATGGAGAATTGAAATCCAGTCTGCATCGTATGACTAACCAGAAAGTGTGAGATTTTCGTATAAAACATTGGTAATTGCAGCAAATAGTAATGCTGGAGGAATGGATGATAGGCGATGGTTAGAACGAAGTGCCGGAATATTTGATACCTTATTTCGAAGTAATGGAAAATTCTTCTTAGTCACCGGAACCGGCTAACACCGTTGACAATCTACCTAGTTGATTACTAGCGAATGTCCAAATATTTTATATTAATATAGTATAATTGGAATGCTTTTCTGTGGATTTCTATGAATTCTGTCGCTGTTGACTGATGCGATTATTTCCCCTGTTCTTCATCCATCTGATAACACATGTAGCAGTTCTTGCTGCCATATTGGATTACCATTGCGTCACTTCCTGTTTCTCCGTGAAACATTGATCCTATTTTATTTATTTATTTATTTATTTATTTATTTATTTATCTTCATCTTCAGTGTTAACTGTACAGACTGGTTTAAAACTTATATGCTAACTTAAAATTTGCCTTAATCTAGTTTTGAATATCGTTCTGCTACAATTAAAATCGAACCAATCAATGTCGTTGAGGAGGTTGAAGCAACGTTCCAGCGGGTGGTTTTGCCCAAACATTGTGGAGTGTCGGACAGACTGGAAGAGCTGACGTTGGCGGGAGCGACGGGCTGGGACATGAAAGTTAACTTGCTGCAAGAGCTCAGAGCAGTCCACGTGGTTGTTAATAATGTCAAATGCAAATCTCCACGTCGTTGTCGAAGGGTTTCGAGTCGATTCAGTTGGCATCGCTCTTCGTAGTACGGTAACCTGAAAGGATTATCCCACGGCAATCGCCTGAGGGCAAAACGAACAAAACTGTAAACGTCATCAAAATCAGCAGCGTTCCGGCGCATGAAGCCTAGTACGGCGAAAGCCTTGGCAGTAGTCGTTGCAATAGGTGTCAGGCCATTAGGCCGAAGGCCGTTAGGCCGAAGGCCATTTGGCCGAAGGTCATTAGGCCGAATGGACATTAGGCCGAATGGTCATTAGGCCGAATGGTCATTAGGCCGAATTAGCAAAAAGAAGCAAGAAGTGAAAAATGAGAAGTTCTTTCTTCCCCTCATCCCTTCTTTCTTCCTTCTTCCCTCTTCCTTCTCCCTTCTTCCTTCTTCCTTCTTCTTTCTTCTTTCTTCTTTCTTCTTTCTTCCCTCTTCCTTCTCCCTTCTCCCTTCTTTCTTCTTCCTTCTTTCTTCTTCCTTCTCCCTTCTTTCATATTCTTTCTTCGTTCTTTCTTCTTCCGCCTTCCTTCTTCCTTCTTTCTTCTTTCGTCTTTCTTCTTCCTTCTTTCTTCTTCCTTCTTCCGTTTTCCTCCTTTCTTCTTCCTTCTTCCTTCTTCCCTTTTCCTTCTTCCTTCTTTCTATTTCCTTCTTCTTTCTTTCTTTTTCCTTCTTCCTTCTTCCTTCTTCCTTACTCCTTCTTCCTTCTTGCTTCTCCCTTCTTTCTTCTTCCTTCATCCTTCTTTCTTCTTCCTTCTTCCCTCTTCCTTCTCCCTTCTCCCTTCTTCCTTCTTCCTTCTTCCTTCGTCCTTCTTCCTTCCTCCTTATTTCATCTTCCTTCTTCCTTCTTTCTTTTTCCGTCTTTCTTCTTCCTTCTTTCTTCTTTTTTCTTTCTTCTTTCTTCTTTCTTCTTTCTTCTTTCTTCTTCCTTCTTTCTTCTTTCTTCTTTCTTCTTCATTCTTTCTTCTTTCTTCTTCCTTCTTTCTTCTTCCTTCTTTCTTCTTCCTTCTTTCTTCTTCCTTCTTTCTTCTTCCTTCTTTCTTCTTCCTTCTTCCGTTTTCCTTCTTCCTTCTTCCTTCTTCCTTCTTCTTTCTTTCTTCTATCTTCTTCCTTCTTCCTTTTTTATTCTTCCTTCTTTCTTCTTTCTTCTTTCTTCTTCCTTCTTTCTTCTTCCTTCTTCCGTTTTCCTTCTTCCTTTTTCCTTCTTACTTCTTCCTTCTTCCTTCTTCCTTCTACCTTCTCCCTTCTTCCTTCTTACTTCTTTCTCCTTCTTCCTTCTTCCTTTCTACTTCTTCCTCATTGCGCACTACTCACTTCTCACTCCCCAGTTCTCATTCGGCCTAATGGCCATTCGGCCTAATGGCCATTCGGCCTAATGGCCATTCGGCCTAATGACCATTCGGCCTAATGGCCTTCGGCCTAATGACCTTCGGCCTAACGGCCTTCGGCCTAACGGCCTTCGGCCTAACGGCCTTCGGCCTAACGGCCTTCGGCCTAATGACCCAGCATCGTTGCAATATGCTCATTAAAATTCAGCTTGCGGTCAAACGTAACTCCCAGGTCTTTTATGGAGCTCACACTTTTCAGTTCGTTTCCGCATGCCGAGTAACGAAAGTTTATCTGCGTTCTGCATTTGGTAAAACTTATTGAATTGCATTTCGACGCATTTATCCCCATACCATTTAAACACCAGTTGGCTTTAACATCTAGATCTTCAGTTCAATCAAAGGTAATTCAGTTCAATCAAAACTCATATGTGAATATGTACGTTATGTGGAAGATATTGATTTGAAAAATGTATTGGAGGTAACCACTTTCCCTTCGATGGGACTCGAACCCATGACCTTACAGAACGCTAGACTGGTGCTTTAACCAACTAAGCTACGAAGGACCTCCGTCGGCCTTCGCAACCTAGCGGCTACTGAACGAGCTCGAGATTCCCAAGTGGACGCATAGTCAAATCACTGAACGAGCTCGAGATTCCCAAGTGGACGCATAGTCAAATCACTCGCAATCCATTTTATCAAGCCAATACTTCCACATGTGTATTGTACACGTCCACATTAGAGGAGCGTGAGTATTTATAACAGGGACGGGAACGGTTGACATTTTTTTTTATTATTCATTCTGCCATGCAGTCACAGAAAAACAAAACCACGGCAGCCGCAGCAGCAGCCCTGCCAAGCAGACAACAGTCAGCACTTGCTTTTACTGTTTTCTCTCCCCACAATTATTGTTTTTGTACAATAATTTCACAACGTATAACCGTTTTTTGGTGTCGATTTTTCATTTCATTCCTCCTTGCTTATTTTGGAGATTAGAACTAATAAATCAGTACCTGTGGCTAGCACTCTTTCCAGGCTGTGCGCCACAGGTAATTGAACTCGATTCTGTTCTGTTTGCGCTGCGCACGAGCCGAAACAAAAAAACTCATGCATTGCCATGCGAATGCGACGGACGAGACTATCACACAGAAGCAAACAAACAGTTTGTCTCATCGGCAAAAAAATAGTCACAATGTCGCGTACATTTTTTTGGAAAACTGTTTCAGTTTGTTTGGTGCATGAAATTTGATCGGATAAAATGTAAATATTCACATAATCACAGTGTTTTACTGTACATTTCCCATCACTGATTTATAATGTCTGGCGGCTATACACATTCTTCATCAGCAACGGTACTGATCAAGTGAGGTTGTGTAAGCTATTTGCCAGTCGGTCGTCAAGCTCAGACCCGACCGCATTGCGTAGGCAAGAGCACGCAACTCAAGTTCAGTTCAATCAAAGGTAATTGCCTATTTCCGGGGATTAAACCACCCGACTTGGACGTTAATTTACAATGTTATGAAAACTCATATGTGAATATGTACGTTATGTTGAAGATATTGATTTGAAAAATGTATTGGAGGTAACCACTTTCCCTTCGATGGGACTCGAACCCATGACCCTACATCTAGATCTTGTTGCAGCGTACGACAATCGGTCAATGATCGAATAATTCGAAATATTTTCAAATCGTCGGCGTACATGAGGCGATGAGATCGAAGTTTACAGCATAAGTCGTTCACGAAGATGATGAAAATCAGCGGCCATAGGTGACTGCCTTGTGACACTCCGGATGGCGTAGGATATGTATTGGATGAGGCAGAGCCTAATTTAACGAAGGATGACCTACCAATCAGGTAAAAACGCAGCCAAGTGACAATCCAGTCAGGAAATCCCAAACGTTCTAATTTCTTTAAAGTTAATCCATGAGGAACTTTATCGAAAGCCTTCGAAAAGTCGATGTAAATACTGTCAACTTGACATCTCTTCTCCAGGTTAGAATTCAGCATGCTAGTGTAGGTCATCAGGTTTGTTACAGTTGAGCGATTTCGTACAAAGCCATGTTGGTACTCAGAGATAACAGGTTTAGCAGCCACATACATACGTTCATAAATCAGCAGTTCGAGTGTTTTAGCCAGACAACTAAGAATCCAGATTGGACGATAGTTCTCAACATTATGGGAGCTCCCCGCCTTATGAATTGGAGTAACTGCTGATATTTTCCACTCATCTGGGAAGATTCCTAGCGCAAGCGACATGTTGAACAAAATGCAAACCGGCAATCCTAATACGTCAGCACATCGTTGAATGAAAACAGGAGGTAGTCTATCTGGACCTGGACCTTTCGATGGGTCGACAGCTTCTAATGTTTTTAAAATTTCAGCTACGGAGAATGTGGGGCGCGGAAAATTCATGTTGTATGATGGAAGAGAGTTAAGAAGGTCTGCCGAATCTGGAGGAGGATTCGTATTGTACACCGATTTGAAAAAACTTGCGAAAAGCTCAGCAGATTCAACGATATCATTTGATGTAACATCAGCAAAACTCACAGTGGACAACATCGCATGCGATTTTTCCTGGTTTTGACGAAACGCCAGAAAGCTGACGGGTTTGATTTAGCTTCATTTTGTACACGGTGAACATACTCACGAAAGGTAGACGACACGAAATTTTCGTACTCCGATTCAACGGTTTGCAGAAGGGCTCTGTTTGTCGCAGTCCGGTTACGGAAAAACCTGCGACGCGTTTTACGAAGTATGTTACGTCGATGCTGTAGTTCAGCGTTCCACCAGAGTTGCTTGTACGTCTTCCGAGGTAAAGATCTACGAAGAGGAACATGCCTGCTTATCGTGTCGAAGACCGCGTTGTAGAATGATGTAATCGAGGTGTTAATATCTTCTCCACTGAGTATCTGGAACCAGTCAAGTGAATTAAGCTCGTTCTTCACAGCCTCGTAGTCACAGCGAGAGAAGTCAAAATCGAAGTCCATTCCTTCCACTGCACATTGGAGATGATGAACTGGGTTACGAAAGTCCAGACGTAGAACGAACGGGTTGTGGTGGCGGTCAGGGCTTAAAATTGAATATGGTGCTCAATAAGCTCAGCTTCGTGACAGTCGCTTACAAATGCCAAGTCAAGAAGTCGTCCGTTTGAATTTGATACATTGCAGATTTGCTTTAAACCACTAGCTATCAGAGTTTCAGTTAGAGTTAACTCCTGCTCTGAAGAAGCGTTAGTTGGCAAGTATCCTTCCACTTCGTCATCATTTAACCATTCGAGCCGAGAAAGGTTGTAATCCCCAACTACGATTACGGTGTCACAGGGGGTGGCTATGTTGACGATTTGATTTACACAGTCGGAATGCGCAACAAATTTATCGGGATCCCTGTAAATGCCTCAAGTAAATGCCACAGATGTTAACGGATTTATGGGCCAGCTTAACCTTCACAACAACCTGCTCAAGTGTTTCACTCTCCGATAGATGAACCGACAAACTTGTCAAAGTGCATTTAACTGCAATAAGAGTTCCTCCACCACGTTGGAGACTACTAGTCGAACTACTGCGATCGCATCGATAGATGTTGTAATTATCAGCAAGTTCGGTGTTTTGCGCATCACTTCTGAGCCAAGTTTCAGTAATAACTATAATGTCATAATCGCTGGATGCAGCGGCAAGGAAGAATTCGTTGGTTTTCGTGCGCATTCCACCAACGTTTTGATAATAAACTGTTAGTGTTACGGATCCTGCACCCGGTATCGGCGACGTTGATATTGGCAGCAGTATTGGCGAAGTGGTCGATGATTGCGCTCCAGTCAAATTAGAGATACAGTGACTGAGATGAGTAGGAGCCGGCGATATGTTTTGTCCATTGGAAGCAGAAATTAATGCTGGTGAACAGTTTTCGGGGTCTCGTCCAGAATCGCTGTTGTTGACAGCGTCGTTGGCCTCCAAAAAACCTGTCTCTTGGCACCTAGGTCTTCAAATTCTCGAAACCTAATTCCACGGGGCCATGTATCAGCAGCAAGAGCAATCAATTTAAAATCGGGAAGCATCCCGATTTTGTACGACACGAAACTTAAGGAGCTAACGTCTTTACCTCGAGCAACCAATTTCACAACGCGTAAGTCCGTAGTCCCTAGCTTCGACTGCAGTAATTCATCAACTTTCTCCTCCGGAACATCAGGTACGATACCGGATAGGTAAAGCCAAAATCTTTCAGGGTCGTGGTCTGATTTTTCAGCAGCAACCAGATTTGCGTCCATTGTTCCAGTTCCAATACTGCACATAGTTTTACGGGGCGACGGGTTTCAGTATCGACGTCACCGTCGTTCTCGCGCCGGCGTTTATTGCGGTTCGACATCGGAGGACGTGTGCGCGTTATTCCAGGCGTAGAAGGAACGGAGTCTATTAGAGCTTTGAAACTCTGGCGTATTTCTGATTTAACGTCCAACAAAATGCTGTCCCTTATTTCCTTATTGACGAGAATATTGAAGAGCACCTTTACTTTCTGATGATTCGCCATTGTGACGGAGTTCTTTTCGAAATGGACGAGATGAAGCTTGCCTGATCATTTTTTTCCTCCGGCCTTATGAAGAACACTTCAATATCAGATTTATTCTCCACACGAGTGCTAGCGCTTCCAGAATAGAAGATTGGTACGCTACGGGTATGCCAAAGGGAACGAAAGGGAAAATAAATGTTCGTTCTGCTTTACAAAGGCACTGACCGCGTTAGAATCAGCTTTCGATGACTTGATTAGATATTCATAAATAGAAGGATTAATGCAGCAGGACGACTGAAGATCGTGTTATATTTTTTGTCAATATCGTAATGCTCGAGTCTTAGAATTTTGGGAGTACCATTCTTTCTCGATATCTCATGACTTGTATACCAGATTTTTGGAATATTTAATTTTTCTTTTAATTTTTTTATTGGACATAAGCCTCTTAAAAGGAGGTGATAGAACAGCGAAGTGACTGAATCATCGGAGGGAGTCGTTCAGATAAGCTATGTAGGAGCGTGAGATTGAAGAGGTGCTGTTCTAACTCACAGGCCTTAATTGTGGCCACCATATTCCGTACTGCCAGAGCAAAGTCGATTAGTGTTGCAAGTTGATCTGCTTTAGGGGCTGGAAGATTGTTGATCTTTTGTAACAGCGAATGGACAATAATTTCCGGCCGACCGAAGAGCATTCTCAGAGTAGAGAGAACCTGGTCCAAGCTACTAGGATGCAACAACTGACACCTTACCGCTTCTAACGCCTTTCCCTTCAAACGCTTTTGGAGTCGGATCATGTTCTCTTCGGTTGTGAGTCCGCAAGGTGCGTCGTGTTCTCAAACGTTGCGAAAAACAAGGGCTACTCCTCCGGTTCACCGGTAAAAATAGGCAAATCTTTAGGTACAGCGTGACGAGCGGCAATCTGACTTCTATTAAGCAATACCGTTCCTCCCATTGCTGTTGGATCGTCATGAAAAGCAGACTGATAGTATTCCGCACCTGTTGGGTGTAGATTACCCGGTAGTGGGGCGAACGCAGAAGTATACGTACGCTGATTGCCGCAAGGATGAGCAAAGGCGGGAACACCGGGTTGATAATTGGTTCGAGGTTGAACTGTTGAAGCGTACGGACGTTGACCGGCTGGCAGCGGATGAAAGACAGAAGTTTGAGGTTGTTGATTGGTTGATTCCGGAGGAATCATGGGAACAAATGGTCGCTCGTTTATAACAGCAGAAGGATTAGATGGAATATACGATTGCTGAGGCTGGGTGATCGGAACGAATGACGAAATATTTCTGTTCTGTGGAGTGGGCGACGGAAGCATTTGATTGGTACACACTGGCGAAGAATGATATGCGGGTGCTGAAGCATTTACACTGGGACGAGGCGCATTAGACTGATTTATGTTCATTGGTGACTCCAACAACATCTGGAACCTACGCCGCAAATATCGCTGCTCAATGGCTTCCTGTTGTTGCAAAAACTGGATCCGAAGGTCTGATGGTAGTCTATTTACAATATCCTCTTCTGTCAACATATCTTGGCAAAAGTTCTTTCTTAACTTGAGATAAAAAAATTACTTATCTCCATTTTTTTTGACATAATAAAGAATATGAATTGCTCTTTCAAATGACGTGTAAACAGGTCTCTGGTTTCGAAACGAGACCCGGTTTGGGCTAGTCACTTCTTATTGATTTTCATTCAAAAACGATGTGGTTAGAAATATTTAGAAACTTGAGCTATAAAATAAGGGTGTCTAATGGTTTGGTGTAATGGTAAACATGGCTACCTCTAATTCATGTGCGCCTTGAATCAATCTCAGTCGATGCCGTTGCTATTTTTCAAGACTTTTAATGCTACATATATCATGACTTGCTTCGATAAAAAAAACAATGAATCACAATAGTAGGGTAAAGTAACCAATAGTGGACCCCCAACCAATAGTGGACCCTCCTGCCATTTTTGCATTATTACTGCACAATGTCAACTTTGAAGTGAAGGGGTGAAGGCCAAGAAGGAGGCCGAATCGGAGATTTGTCTTCTTACTCCCGAGCAGCACACATGTTGCCCAAAGGTTTCTGCGACCTATATGCAACCAAATTCAGTCACATTTGAGTTGCTGCAACCAAATCGGTCTGCATTGTGTTGTTAGGGCTGCGGAACTCCAAAAGCGGATGGCCATCACCGGTGCAACTCCGAAGCTAAGTAAGGTCACGCAGGTGGCGGACCTGAATGTAGCTAAAAGGGTTACAGTGCCGCTCAAGAGGAGAGATGAGGAAACTCGCCCGGAGAGGATTGAGTGGACAGTTGGCCCCAAGGGATTAATGGACCTGGATGGTGGACGGAGGTCGTGAATCCCAAAAAGGCAAAGCGGAGTCGTCAACAAGCCGCAAGGAGTGTGGCAAATGGATCGGAGCAGGCCACTGCTAAGAAGGGTAGAACCCGTGAAAAAAAGAACTGCCTTCCAATGGCAGTGGCAAGCGAAAAGACAGAGGTGAGGGGATTATCGTCAAGACTGACGATAAAAGCTATACCGGCGTCTTGAAGACTATGAGATGCAACGAAAAGCTCTTCAGTCTAAACGAACGCTGAAAGGTGAGATGATACTCGTCTTAAAGCGGAATGCTGCGCAGAAGAGTTCTGAGTATGAAAAGTTGACAGAGGAGGTCCTAGGAAATGGGGTTCACGTTAGAGCCCTATGCCCAATCTCGAATATCCAGTGCAAGGGTCTGGATGAAGTTACTGAAGTCAGAGAACTTGTCGACGCACTGAGAGATCTGCGGAATATCTGGTTCGGCTACGCAAAAAGCTAAGCGGGAATGCAGGTTGCCTCATTCCAAGTACCTCTGGCCGAGGCCAAGAAGGTAATGGATAAGGCTAAACTGAAAGTGGGTTGATCGGTATGCCCGCTGAGCAGAAGCCAACCGCTTCAGGCCTGCTTCAGGTGTCTTGGCAACGGACATAAATCCTATGACTGTAAAGGCCCTGATCGCAGTAAGCTATGCCGTAGGTGTGGAGCTGAAGACCACCCAACTCGCACCTGTTAGTCCGCACCAAGGATCTGTCTGTCCCCCGACTACAGACAACAGACATCTTACCGGTGTTCATGCCTGCCCGGACTGTAGAGGGGTCCAGACACGCAAGTAATACAGCCAAACCTAAACCACTGCGAGGAGGCTCAACTGCTGCTACAACAGTTGGTTACCGAGTGTAAAGCTGATGTACCCTTGCTGTCCGATCCATACCGCATCCCTGCTTGAAACAGGGTCATCAGGGTTCCGTCCTTAGCCTCCTTAGCCGTGCGGTAAGATGCACGGCTACAAAGCAAGATCATGCTGAGGGTGGCTGGGTTCGATTCCCGGTGCCGGTCTAGACAATTTTCGGATTGGAAATTGTCTCGACTTCCCAGGGCATAAAAGTATCATCGTGTTAGCCTCATGATATACGAATGCAGAAATGGTAACTTGGCTTAGAAACCTCGCAGTTAATAACTGTGGAAGTGCTTAATGAACACTAAGCTGCGAGGCGGTAATGTCCCACAACGAAGAGAAGAGAGAGGGGTTCCGTCATAGCAAAGGTAAACAGTGTTTACTTTTGTAGCTGCTACTGTCTCGGCGGTGGAGTATAGGGTACTAGGGTAGTCAATATTCTTGCAGTGAACCGGGATCCCCAGTTCAATGCGTGGGCAGTGGACTGGGGATACCAGTTCTCCAACGCTAGAGATTATACCCTACTAGAGTCGCTAGCGGTATTGAACGTAGTCCTGCTGAACGAAGGCGAAGTGCCAACGTTCAGAGGATCGAGCGGTGATTCATGTATCGATGTGACCTTCTGAGCGCGGGATGGACGGTGGAGCCAGATTGGTAGGTTCATCAGGGGCATACCTCCAGAGACCATCAGGAAATTCGTTTTATGGTCCGGTATACCCCCGTTACAATAACTAGGCGGGTCGGTACAGCCGATCTAGGATGGCGCACCTCGCAGTTCAACCCAGAACTCTTGGAGGAATCACTACGATGGGAGAGACGAACAACGGGATTAAGTGGCGACGAGTTAATCGATGTACTAATCCGTACATGTGATATGACGATGCCTAGGAGGACCATCCTCAAAGCTGTTGGCCAGAATAGTTTAAGGGTTGTTTCCGAGACATGAATCATTGAACTGACCCGCTGCACCGTACGAGTCAATCGACGTGATACCGCTAGTGACTAACGTAGAGCTTATCATAGCTGTAAGAAAACTTAAGTTCAATAAGGCACCAGGCCCAGATAATATTCCAAACCTGGTCCTTAAACATGCTACTCTTGCTGATCCAGATATGTTCAGGAGCTGCCTCCAAAGATGCATGTAATGCTAGAGGTTGCAGGTGATACTCTCGGCGAAGTCGAACTAAAGGCTTCATGCGCGATTGGCAGAGTAGAGGAATGGCTAAACTCGAAGCGGCTGTCCCTTGCACATCACAAGACCGAAATTGTGGTGGTGCATAACCGCCATGGGTTTTGTAGGCATAGACATGCTGCTTGTCAGTGGCATGGATACAACCCCGTACAACCTCGTCGAGAGGATGTGGCGGGATGGCGGGATGGAATGCGGTGAACACAACATCTCAACAGATTATGTCGAAACTGCAGCGATGGTGGCGTCTTGAACAAAACTAGCAGCTGCAGTAGAGGCATCTGTGATGTAGTGAACACCTTGCTCACCCCGACAACAAACATGTCGCGGGTGGGCTGCGGGGACCTCCGTATGTAGATATAGAGGTCATTGCGGTTCATGCGCGGTGGTTGTTGTCGGGGTTCTAATCTTCTACGTGAGATTATGATACGAATCGCTAGGTAACTATCATAGCTTGCGATCGACGGGTGGTGAGGTTACCACCCTTGAAGTCGACGTTGTGTGTAATAACGTCAAGTGCGTTACCCGAGCAGCACAACTCAGACAAAAATTGTTGCATCAACATGATTGTGACTTAATCAGGTCACATTTGAGTTGCGGTAAGCTACGTGGAACATGCGTGCTGCTAGGGTAGCATAGGCGTGAGCGTTCTCAATAGTCCCCCCCCTGATCTACTGCTTAATTGCGGGCCGGGGGATAAGGACTGGCGAAAGGGTTTTGGTTTTAGTGGGTCGGGTAAGAGTTACATGACATACCCAACCCCACACTACCTGAGTTAACCATCTCAGGTGTCTGGTTGCAGATTTTCGTTTACCCTTGCTCATGAAAAAAAAAAAATGTTAGATGTCGTGTATAATTTTCTTATCCAAACTTGTACTATTTGGGTTACTATTTGGGATTTAATTGCACCCAATTGGAGGTCAAAACAGTCGGACAGGCCGGAGACGAGCCAGCCTAGGGCTGAAAGTCTCCTTAATAAAGACACACAAAAAAAACAGTCGGACAGTAACCCAGTGAAAATGGTTCTCGACAACGATCCGATGGGCACAAGAAGACGAGGTACGCACCCGAACAAAGTCGTTTAACAAAATGAGAGCAAAATGATATTAAGCTCTGCGGTTGAGATTATATTGAAAACAAAATTTGATGTCAATTGTTAGTTAACACAAATTGATATCGCAACATGTTTTCAATATGCATTCTTCAGTTATCATAATGATAGCAGCTTTACATCAAATAATGCTGTCGATTGTCTAAAGTGTGTTTTACGAAAATTAAAAGCAATTTGCATACAAAACATGCTGTTGTTGTTATGAATTCTCATTAAATTAATCTAATTGAATACTCAATTTGATATCAAATTAAAGATCTTATGATATCAAATTTAGTAATCACGTTGATTTCATTGACAGCAAAATTTGTTTTCAGTTTGATTCCACAGTGTAAAAACATGCTCTCATTTCTGCTGTGTTAACCGTTAATCCATACAAAACGTGATCAACTGGAGTATTCAAATAATTGACATCATGACAGCAAATTTTGATTTCAATTTGATTTGAAACTTTGCTCGGGCCAGGATGATCGATAAGCTGGATCACGGATAGCGGACCCGTAGACCCGTGGCTTGTAACGTGCAGCCATGGACCGAGCTGATTGGAGACGACTTTTATGTACTGTAAAGGCCACTCCGGCCTTAGTCTGAGAAAATAAATAAATGAATCTATCCTTTTGCACTACTTTTGCCTTTCTTGGTATGTAAATGAAGAATATTCGTGTTTTGTTCTATACCTGATTAAATGTATCATAATGAAATATCTTAAATATAAATCGCCTAGCTCAAGTATTTGTAGGATTATGTGGTGAGATCATCATCATCATCGTCATTTACAATGCTGAAAAACCTGATTATTATGCGTTACTTATTCACTTTTTGGAAATTCCCAATTAGGGTCACGGTTATCAAGTTCAAGTCTCACTTGCCACAGTGTACCTTATGCGAGTGAATCAACTGAACTGAATTTGCTGCTCACTTCCTTTCCGTCAAGACGATACCGCTGAACACGGAGTTCGCAATGTGCGAATTGTAGCTTTTCATCCCTAAAAAAGCTGTAACGCTGTTTTGTAGGATGGTGCAAAAACACCGAGCGGGCCGCCAAATGAATAATTAATTTTCAATAGAGGGGGGTGTTTTTTGTGGCTGTTCTCGCTTGTAGGGTAAACGATCCGATCATTGCGGGTGGTCCTAATGTTGCGTTCGTATTATTTATGCGAAATAGGAAAATCACCCACAGCAAACCACATTGTCGATCGATTACCTGAGCTCAAAATACGAAAAAAAACCAACTTTTGGAACAGAGGACCAATTGTTGAAGGCATTATTTTTAGATATTGTATTTGGAGGTCGGAATGGTGGATTACATTGCTCTAGAAGAGTTTACTTCATGGAAGAGGAAAGAAAAACTTTTATAATAATTTTAAGGAAATTATTAGCATTGGAATATGCTTAGTCATAATATATTCCACAATAGGCTCTTTGACCCTACCATCCCTTGGCGAGAGTCTGATGTTGACTAGAGGTGACATGAGGCGTAAAATACACACGAAATATCGATGGTGTAGGCTGGAAATGACTGTTGTTGATCCATCATTGTTTACGCATCGGCGTTTATTGAATCGAAAAGGGGACAATCAATTTTGATTTTCATGAAAGAAATCCGACAACTGGCGAATTTGTACTATTGTTTGGACGGAATTTCCAGTGTGTCGATGGAATGAAACGGCAGTTTCGATGGTTTTGAATGGATTCGAGTTTCAATGGATTGATTATGGATAAATTATTAATAATTCAGTTTTTGTACCGCCGCAGAAATATGGTATAACGAGTGAACAAGCAATATAGAAAACGATGTCTCGGATGTATTTTGTTTTGGGTGAATTCTTTGCGTAAGGAAATTGAAGCATCATCAAATTCCATTCATCTTACTATTTATTTTAATGTTCTTTTGGATCTTTGTCTACAAGTCGAGCTTGTTTTATTCCATTTCATAGATAAGCGTTGTGAGGCGTCTGCAGGGTCCCGTATTTGGCTTATTTCTTGGTCTTCAAAATTTAAAATTATTCTGTTCATAAATTCACTGAAGACCTGACGAATGTGGAAATATGTATGTTCCGTTCCATCCATGTTGCTTCACCGTTGAGCTATTTTTGTGACACCCTTCCGTACCTCGAACCGGACACAACTGTCCTCGATACCTAATGGAGCGAATCGAAACGGAAATTGCATTCCAGCTGGTCAAGACATTACGACGGTGGTCAGCGTGAAGTGGGTTTCAGGAGTGTAGTTGTTTTTGACGTTCGTTGAAGCGCATCCAGCATCGCACCAGGACGAACTAGCTCTGGCACTACTGTCTTGCATTCGGTATCATTCTTGATTCAGTTGGAAGTGCTCTACAGAAAAGGTTAAAATACAATCCCCACCAGTGATTCACGGTGGCCGCAATCCGAAAGATATCTTTTGCTTTACTAAAATATGATTCTGAGTGTCAAAAAGGCGCAAGCCAAAGCTTAACTGTCGGGGACTCGCACCGTTGTAGAAAGTACAACGCCATCGAAAAAGGCACGCATGTTATACACGGGCGAGACTGCGTGCGTGAAAAAGGATCATGCAAGTCCCGGGAGGGTAATAAAACAAATAGAGGAAAAAAATGCGGAATTTTCTTGAACAAATAATAAAATTGGATTGAAAATGCTCAATTCAATTGTTCATTTAGAATTTAAATTTTACAATAAGGAGCGTGAATCATATCGCTTTTTTTTTCTTTGTCTGTCATAGAGCTCGGACCTAGTTGATCCATCTCGCTGAATCATATCGCTTGGATTTGACATTTAGCATAATCTACCTCTTTAACAAAGAGGCAACTAAGTTAATAAAGTCTTTATTATCATCTGCTTGTCTGCACTGGTGGAGTTAAGCTGGGGCACGATGAGGCACGTGACCCACTCAATCGATTATTTCTCTGAAATTTATTTAGGTAAATACGCCAAAATTGTCCTGAGAAAAAACAACTGATTTTCTTAGAATTTTGATTAATCCTGGAGTAACTTCCGAAATAATTTTTGAAGTTATTTGCGAAAGAATTTGGGAAGAAATTTCAGGAAATTCTTTGCAAAATCCAATCGGTATTTCTCTGGAAATTCTATTGAAATTTCCATCGTAAATTCCTGTTAGAAATCCTTTGCCAAATTTATCCGAATATCTTTCAGGTTTTTCAGTAAACTATTTTGAGTATTCATTCTGAAATTTCTACAGGAATTTATTCGAAAATTTCTTCTAAATGTCCTTTAGAATTGTTTTCAACCCCAGGAATAATTTAGAAAATTTCTTAATTAATTCTTTTTGAGTTTCCTCCAGGATTCCCGAAAATCCTAAGGAAAGGCCTTTGTTAATTTATTCAGAAATTCCATCGGATTTATTTAGTGGAACCAATCAAAATTCATGCAAGGATTATTCCGGAAATTTTGTTGGTAGATTTTTTCCTGAAATTTATTAAAGAATGAAATATGCAATCCTGAAGGAATTTTTAACGAAAATATTGAAAGTAATTTCCAGATGAATTTTACAAAGAACTCTTGAAGAAATTTCTAAATGATTCGTAATAGATTTTATTAATGAATTTCTTAAGAGATTCCCAAAGTAATTGCTAAATAAATATCCGAAGGTGTTGAGGAGTTTCTAATTAAATTTTCGGAGGGATGCCCAAAGGTATTCCTTAATAAAAGAAAGTCTCCTGAAAAGTTTTTCCGTTGGAATTCCAAACAAATTTCCAATAGAATTTACAAAAGAATTACCGAAGAAATTCTTAAAAGAATTTGTAAATAAATTCTCATTTTTGAGGATATTTAAAAAGTTATTTCCGAATATAATTGAAATTTCGGAAATAAATTGCAGGATTCCATTGGATATTCCTCATAATATTCCTTCGAAAATTCAACGAATTCTTTTCGGAATATGTTTTAAGAATTCTGCCATTTTTTCAAGAAATCCCTTCGGAAACTCTAAGAAAAATTTCTTGGAGTTGCTTCGAAAAATTTCACTCAGGAATTTCTTCGGTTTTCCAAAAATTCGTATATGAATTTCTTCGCTCATTCATCCAGATTTTTTGTATCAACTCTTCGAGGAATAAGTTTAGATCTTCGGAGATTCCTTCTGAATCTTATTCCGAATTCCATTTGAGCAATCTTTCAAGAATCCTGCTTTACTAATGGAATTCTGAAGAATTTAATTCACAAAGGCCTTTTGAGAGGTTTTTCGAAAGAATCCCTGGAGGAGTATTCAATAATGTCCTGGGGAAACTTCAAATTAGAATTTTCAAGCAAATAACTAATGGAAATTTAATTAAAAAATAAAATTCCACATGAACTCCTTCGGAAATTACTTTCGAAACTCTTGCAAGAATTCTAGGACTTTTTTCGGATATTCCTTTCACAATCTGGACAGTAGTAAGATAAAACACTGCTTTGAATATGGAATTAAGATATCATGCCAAAAAGAAAAACTCAAAAATATCGGGATTGTAGTCGATCGGATATTCTCAAGAATTCCTTAGGAATTTACTTCATGAGTTGCTTCGGAAATTTCTCAAGTATTCATCCAGGTTTTTCATTAATTTATCCAAAAGTTCGTTCGGAAAGTCCTCCACACATTTTTTTTTGTAAAAAAATAACCAAGAAATTAATTCGGTTAGTCATCTACAAGTTCTTTCAGGCATATACCTTCAACAGATACTATAGGAATTCCATAGGAAATTCCTCCAGGAATTTCTTCATAAATCCTCCGCAAATAAATCTAGAAATAACTTCAGAAATTCCTTTAGGAATTCTTTCGAAAATTTCTTTGAAAAAATATCTAAACATTATTTTGGAAACTCATCCGGAATTTTCTTCAGGAATTCCTTTGGTAAATTTTCAGAAATTCAGAAATTCTTCCAGGTGTTTCATTATTTCATCTCCCGTATTTTCGCCGAAATTCCTTTCAGGAATTTCCGAACGAATGTCTTAAGGAATCTCCGAAATTCTTGAATTCTCTGTACGTTTCTCCAAGAATTCCTTCGGAGTTTCCTGCAGCGATTTTTTCGGTAAAGTAACAGGAAATTACTTAGAAGATAGATCCAGACATTTCTTCAAAAATTCCTTTAGGGCAACGGATCTCAACCTGGGAATACCTTCGGAAGCCTCCTTTCAAGAGGCTCGGAAGCCTCCTTTCAAGAGGCTCGGAAGCCTCCTTTCAAGAGGCTCGGAAGCCTCCTTTCAAGAGGCTCGGAAGCCTCCTTTCAAGAGGCTCGGAAGCCTCCTTTCAAGAGGCTCGGAAGCCTCCTTTCAAGAGGCTCAGAAGCCTCCTTTCAAGAGGCTCAGAAGCCTCCTTTCAAGAGGCTCAGAAGCCTCCTTCCAAGAGGCTCAGAAGCCTCCTTCCAAGAGGCTCAGGCCTCCTTTCAAGAGGCTCAGAAGCCTCCTTTCAAGAGGCTCAGAAGCCTCCTTTCAAGAGGCTCAGAAGCCTCCTTTCAAGAGGCTCAGAAGCCTCCTTTCAAGAGGCTCAGAAGCCTCCTTTCAAGAGGCTCAGAAGCCTCCTTTCAAGAGGCTCAAGCCTCCTTTCAAGAGGCTCAGAGCCTCCTTTCAAGAGGCTCAGAAGCCTCCTTTCAAGAGGCTCCAGCCTCCCTTTCAAGAGGCCTCAGGCCTCCTTTCAAGAGGCTCAGAAGCCTCCTTTCAAGAGGCTCAGAAGCCTCCTTTCAAGAGGCTCGAGCCTCCTTTCAAGAGGCTCAGAGCCTCCTTTCAAGAGGCTCAGAAGCCTCCTTTCAAGAGGCTCAGAGCCTCCTCTCAAGAGGCCTCAGAAGCCTCCTCTCAAGAGGCCTCAGAGCCTCCTTTCAAGAGGCTCAGAAGCCTCCTTTCAAGAGGCCTCAGAAGCCTCCTTTCAAGAGGCTCAGGCCTCCTTTCAAAAGGCTCAGAAGCCTCCTTTCAAAGGCTCAGAAGCCTCCTTTCAAGAGGCATAGAAGCCTTCTTCCAAGAGGCTTGGATGCCTCCTTTCAAGAGGCTCAGAAGCCTCCTTTCAAGAGGCTCAGTAGCCTCCTTTCAAGAGGCTCAGTAGCCTCCTTTCAAGAGGCTCAGTAGACTCGTTTCAAGAAGGCTCAGGCCTCCTTTCAAGAGGCTCAGGCCTCCTTTCAAGAGCTCAGGAAGCCTCCTTTCAAGAGGCTCAGAGCCTCCTTTCAAGAGGCTCAGAGCCTCCTTTCAAGAGGCTCAGAAGCCTCCTTTCAAGAGGCTCAAGCCTCCTTTCAAGAGGCTCAGAAGCCTCCTTTCAAGAGGCTCAGGCCTCCTTTCAAGAGGCTCAGAAGCCTCCTTTCAAGAGGCTCAGGCCTCCTTTCAAGAGGCTCAGAAGCCTCCTTTCAAGAGGCTCAAAGCCTCCTTTCAAGAGGCTCAGAAGCCTCCTTTCAAGAGGCTCAGAAGCCTCCTTTCAAGAGGCTCAGAAGCCTCCTTTCAAGAGGCTCAGGAAGCCTCCTTTCAAGAGGCTCAGAAGCCTCCTTTCAAGAGGCTCAGAAGCCTCCTTTCAAGAGGCTCAGAGCCTCCTTTCAAGAGGCTCAGAAGCCTCCTTTCAAGAGGCTCAGAAGCCTCCTTTCAAGAGGCTCAGAAGCCTCCTTTCAAGAGGCTCAGAGCCTCCTTTCAAGAGGCTCAGAAGCCTCCTTTCAAGAGGCTCAGAAGCCTCCTTCAAGAGGCCTCAGAAGCCTCCTTTCAAGAGGCTCAGGCCTCCTTTCAAGAGGCTCAGAAGCCTCCTTTCAAGAGGCTCAGAAGCCTCCTTTCAAGAGGCTCAGAGCCTCCTTTCAAGAGGCTCAGAAGCCTCCTTTCAAGAGGCCTCAGAAGCCTCCTTTCAAGAGAGCTCAGGCCTCCTTTCAAGAGGCTCAGAAGCCTCCTTTCAAGAGGCTCAGAAGCCTCCTTTCAAGAGGCTCAGAGCCTCCTTTCAAGAGGCTCAGAAGCCTCCTTTCAAGAGGCTCAGAAGCCTCCTTTCAAGAGGCTCAGAAGCCTCCTTTCAAGAGAGGTTCAGAAGCCTCCTTTCAAGAGGCTCAGAAGCCTCCTTTCAAGAGCTCAGGAAGCCTCCTTCAAGAGGCTCAGAAGCCTCCTTCCAAGAGGCTCAGAGCCTCCTTCAAGAGGCTCAGAAGCCTCCTTCCAAGAGGCTCAGAAGCCTCCTTTCCAAGAGGCCTCAGAAGCCTCCTTCCAAGAGGCTCAGGCCTCCTTCCAAGAGGCTCAGAAGCCTCCTTCCAAGAGGCTCAGAAGCCTCCTTCCAAGAGGCTCAGAGCCTCCTTCCAAGAGGCTCAGGCCTCCTGCCAAGAGGCTCAAGCCTCCTTCCAAGAGGCTCAGAGCCTCCTTCCAAGAGGCTCAGAGCCTCCTTCCAAGAGGCTCAGAAGCCTCCTTCCAAGAGGCTCAGAGCCTCCTTCCAAGAGGCTTGGAAGCCTCCTTCCAAGAGGCTCAGAAGCCTCCTTCCAAGAGGCTCAGGCCTCCTTCCAAGAGGCTCAGAGCCTCCTTCCAAGAGGCTCAGAAGCCTCCTTCCAAGAGGCTCAGGCCTCCTTCCAAGAGGCTCAGGCCTCCTTCCAAGAGGCTCAGGCCTCCTTCCAAGAGGCTCAGAAGCCTCCTTCCAAGAGGCTCAGGCCTCCTTCCAAGAGGCTCAGAAGCCTCCTTCCAAGAGGCTCAGGAAGCCTCCTTCCAAGAGGCTCAGGCCTCCTTCAAGAGGCTCAGAAGCCTCCTTCCAAGAGGCTCAGGCCTCCTTCCAAGAGGCTCAGAAGCCTCCTTCCAAGAGGCTCAGAAGCCTCCTTCCAAGAGGCTCAGAAGCCTCCTTCCAAGAGGCTCAGAAGCCTCCTTCCAAGAGGCTCAGAAGCCTCCTTCCAAGAGGCTCAGAAGCCTCCTTCCAAGAGGCTCAAGCCTCCTTCCAAGAGGCTCAGGCCTCCTTCCAAGAGGCTCAGAAGCCTCCTTCAAGAGGCTCAGAGCCTCCTTCCAAGAGGCTCAGAAGCCTCCTTCCAAGAGGCTCAGAAGCCTCCTTCCAAGAGGCTCAGAAGCCTCCTTCCAAGAGGCTCAGAGCCTCCTTCCAAGAGGCTCAGAAGCCTCCTTCCAAGAGGCTCAGAAGCCTCCTTCCAAGAGGCTCAGGCCTCCTTCCAAGAGGCTCAGAAGCCTCCTTCCAAGAGGCTCAGAAGCCTCCTTCCAAGAGGCTCAGAAGCCTCCTTCCAAGAGGCTCAGAAGCCTCCGTCCAAGAGTCTCAGAAGCCTCCTTCCAAGAGGCTCGAAAGCCTCCTTCCAAGAGGCTCAGAAGCCTCCTTCCAAGAGGCTCAGAAGCCTCCTTCCAAGAGGCTCAGAAGACTCCTTCCAAGAGGCTCAGATGCCTCCTTCCAAGAGGCCTGGAAGCCTCCTTCCAAGAGGCTCAGAGCCTCCTTCCAAGAGGCTCAGAAGCCTCCTTCCAAGAGGCTCAGGTCCTCCAAGAGGCTCAGGCCTCCTTCCAAGAGGCTCAGGCCTCCTTCCAAGAGGCTCAGAAGCCTCCTTCCAAGAGGCTCAGAAGCCTCCTTCCAAGAGGCTCAGAAGCCTCCTCCAAGAGGCTCAGAGCCTCCTTCCAAGAGGCTCAGAAGCCTCCTTCCAAGAGGCTCAGAAGCCTCCTTCCAAGAGGCTCAGAGCCTCCTTCCAAGAGGCTCAGAGCCTCCTTCCAAGAGGCTCAGAAGCCTCCTTCCAAGAGGCTCAGAAGCCTCCTTCCAAGAGGCTCAAGCCTCCTTCCAAGAGGCTCAGAAGCCTCCTTCCAAGAGGCTCAGAGCCTCCTTCCAAGAGGCTCAGAGCCTCCTTCCAAGAGGCTCAGAAGCCTCCTTCCAAGAGGCTCAGAGCCTCCTTCCAAGAGGCTCAGGAAGCCTCCTTCCAAGAGGCTCAGAAGCCTCCTTCCAAGAGGCTCAGAGCCTCCTCCAAGAGGCCTCAGCCTCCTTCCAAGAGGCTCAGGCCTCCTTCCAAGAGGCTCAGGAAGCCTCCTTCCAAGAGGCTCAAGCCTCCTTCCAAGAGGCTCAGAGCCTCCTTCCAAGAGGCTCAAGCCTCCTTCCAAGAGGCTCAGGCCTCCTTCCAAGAGGCTCAGAAGCCTCCTTCCAAGAGGCCTCAGCCTCCTGCCAAGAGGCTCCTGAAGAGCCTCCTGCCAAGAGGCTCAGAAGCCCTCCTGCCAAGAGGCCTCAGAAGCCTCCTGCCAAGAGGCTCAGAGCCTCCTGCCAAGAGGCTCAAGCCTCCTTCCAAGAGGCCTGAAGCCTCCTTCCAAGAGGCTCAGAGCCTCCTTCCAAGAGGCTCAAGCCTCCTGCCAAGAGGCTCAGGAAGCCTCCTGCCAAGAGGCTCAGAAGCCTCCTGCCAAGAGGCTCAGAGCCTCCTGCCAAGAGGCTCAGAAGCCTCCTGCCAAGAGGCTCAGGAAGCCTCCTGCCAAGAGGCTCAGAAGCCTCCTGCCAAGAGGCTCAGAAGCCTCCTGCCAAGAGGCTCAAGCCTCCTGCCAAGAGGCTCAGGAAGCCTCCTGCCAAGAGGCTCAGAGCCTCCTGCCAAGAGGCTCAAGCCTCCTGCCAAGAGGCTCAGGCCTCCTGCCAAGAGGCTCAGAGCCTCCTGCCAAGAGGCTCAGAAGCCTCCTGCCAAGAGGCTCAGGCCTCCTGCCAAGAGCTCAGAAGCCTCCTGCCTAGAGGCTCGGAAGCCTCCTGCCAAGAGGCTCAGAAGCCTCCTGCCAAGAGGCTCAGAAGCCTCCTGCCAAGAGGCTCAGGCCTCCTGCCAAGAGGCTCAGGCCTCCTGCCAAGAGGCTCAGAGCCTCCTGCCAAGAGGCTCAGAGCCTCCTGCCAAGAGGCTCAGAGCCTCCTGCCAAGAGGCTCAGGAAGCCTCCTGCCAAGAGGCTCAGAGCCTCCTGCCAAGAGGCTCAAGCCTCCTGCCAAAAGGCTCGGAAGCCTCCTGCCAAGAGGCTCAGAAGCCTCCTGCCAAGAGGCTCAGAAGCCTCCTGCCAAGAGGCTCAGAGCCTCCTGCCAAGAGGCTCAGAAGCCTCCTGCCAAGAGGCTCAGAGCCTCCTGCCAAGAGGCTCAAGCCTCCTGCCAAGAGGCTCAGGAAGCCTCCTGCCAAGAGGCTCAGGCCTCCTGCCAAGAGGCTCAGGCCTCCTGCCAAGAGGCTCAGAAGCCTCCTGCCAAGAGGCTCAGGAAGCCTCCTGCCAAGAGGCTCAGGCCTCCTGCCAAGAGGCTCAGGCCTCCTGCCAAGAGGCTCAGGCCTCCTGCCAAGAGGCTCAGAAGCCTCCTGCCAAGAGGCTCAGAGCCTCCTGCCAAGAGGCTCAGGCCTCCTGCCAAGAGGCTCAGAGCCTCCTGCCAAGAGGCTCAGAAGCCTCCTGCCAAGAGGCTCAGGCCTCCTGCCAGAGGCTCAGGCCTCCTGCCAAGAGGCTCAGAGCCTCCTGCCAAGAGGCTCAGAAGCCTCCTGCCAAGAGGCTCAGAGCCTCCTGCCAAGAGGCTCAGAAGCCTCCTGCCAAGAGGCTCAGAAGCCTCCTGCCAAGAGGCTCAAGCCTCCTGCCAAGAGGCTCAGAAGCCTCCTGCCAAGAGGCTCAGGCCTCCTGCCAAGAGGCTCAGAAGCCTCCTGCCAAGAGGCTCAGGCCTCCTGCCAAGAGGCTCGAGCCTCCTGCCAAGAGGCTCAGGCCTCCTGCCAAGAGGCTCAGAGCCTCCTGCCAAGAGGCTCAGAAGCCTCCTGCCAAGAGGCTCAGAAGCCTCCTGCCAAGAGGCTCAGGCCTCCTGCCAAGAGCTCAGAAGCCTCCTGCCAAGAGGCTCAGGAAGCCTCCTGCCAAGAGGCTCAGAGCCTCCTGCCAAGAGGCTCAGAAGCCTCCTGCCAGAGGCTCAGAGCCTCCTGCCAAGAGGCTCAGAAGCCTCCTGCCAAGAGGCTCTGGAAGCCTCCTGCCAAGAGGCTCAGGCCTCCTGCCAAGAGGCTCAGGCCTCCTGCCAAGAGGCTCAGGCCTCCTGCCAGAGGCTCAGAGCCTCCTGCCAAGAGGCTCAGAGCCTCCTGCCAAGAGGCTCAGAGCCTCCTGCCAAGAGGCTCAGGAAGCCTCCTGCCAAGAGGCTCAGAAGCCTCCTGCCAAGAGGCTCAGAAGCCTCCTGCCAAGAGGCTCAGGCCTCCTGCCAAGAGGCTCAGAAGCCTCCTGCCAAGAGGCTCAGGCCTCCTGCCAAGAGGCTCAGGCCTCCTGCCAAGAGGCTCAGAGCCTCCTGCCAAGAGGCTCAGAAGCCTCCTGCCAAGAGGCTCAAGCCTCCTGCCAAGAGGCTCAGAGCCTCCTGCCAAGAGGCTCAGAAGCCTCCTCCTTTCAAGAGGCTCAGAAGCCTCCTTTCAAGAGGCTCAGAAGCCTCCTTTCAAGAGGCTCAAGCCTCCTTTCAAGAGGCTCAGAAGCCTCCTTTCAAGAGGCTCAGAAGCCTCCTTTCAAGAGGCTCAGAAGCCTCCTTTCAAGAGGCTCAGAAGCCTCCTTTCAAGAGGCTCAGGCCTCCTTTCAAGAGGCTCAGAAGCCTCCTTTCAAGAGGCTCAAGCCTCCTTTCAAGAGGCTCAGGAAGCCTCCTTTCAAGAGGCTCAGAAGCCTCCTTTCAAGAGGCTCAAGCCTCCTTTCAAGAGGCCTCAGAAGCCTCCTTTCCAAGAGGCTCAGAGCCTCCTTTCAAGAGGCTCAGAAGCCTCCTTTCAAGAGGCTCAGAAGCCTCTTTCAAGAGACTCAGAAGCCTCCTTTCAAGAGGCTCAGAAGCCTCCTTTCAAGAGGCTCAGGCCTCCTTTCAAGAGGCTCGGAAGCCTCCTTTCAAGAGGCTCGGAAGCCTCCTTTCAAGAGGCTCGGAAGCCTCCTTTCAAGAGGCTCGGAAGCCTCCTTTCAAGAGGCTCGGAAGCCTCCTTTCAAGAGGCTCAGAAGCCTCCTTTCAAAAGGCTCGGAAGCCTCCTTTCAAGAGGCTCGGAAGCCTCCTTTCAATTTTTGAAGGTTTTCCTAAAGCAATTTTTGAAGGTATTCATAAAACAATTTCTGTAGATGCTGCCAAAGAAAGATCCGAAGGATTTTCCTTAGGTATTTTCGAAGTAATTTTCAAAGAAGCTTCAAAGGGTTTTTTAAAGGAATTTCCAAATGAATGTTCAAAAGAATATCTGAAATTTCTAAAAGATTTCGTAAAGTATTTTCCGAAGATTTTTTTTTTGGAATTCCTTCCTTGAATTTCCAAAGATTATTTTCGGAAGATTTCTTGGGGTAATTCATGTGTGAAATTCTGAAGGAGTTCTTCGAGGAACGTACAAAGATATTCTTGAAGGAATTCAAGAATGTCGAAAATGCCTTGAGGAGTTCTTTTGAAAATTCCGTTAGGAATACTTGCTGTATATTCAGGAGGAATAATTGAAGAAATTTCCAAGGGAATGGAATTTTCGATGCTATCCGAAGGAATTCCTGAAATAATTTTTGAAAGAGTACTGGCAGTATTCTAGATTTTTTTTGGAAAAATCCTGGAGGTATTCCCTAAGGAATTATTTAAGATATTTACGAAAAAATGTCAGAAGTTAATTCCTAAGGAATTCTTGAGAACATCCGAAAAATTCTGGTCAGCAGTAAAACCCGGTTTTGACTCTGAAATTGCTTGCTAGAAAACCCCCCAAAATGTCGCATTTATAGTCTATCCAATATCACACAGGAGATGAAAATATTTGGAACAATATCCAAAAAAAATCCTTTTCAATTGCAGACGATAAAATGCACTAAAATTTACTTTTACTTGAAACTGCCTGACATTTTTTAAATTGATTTACGCCTCCAATAATAGTTCTAACTACTGACACCAAATTATAAATGAACCAATTACGCCAAAAATGCTGGTGCCCCACCATTACCAGAACTCCGTCAGTGAGCGTGAATCATATCACTTGGACTTGACATTTAACATAAAGCCTGTCCCCGTTATATTTCGGACAGGTGGATAAAGTTCAATTTATTTGTCGCCATTTCATCAATTTAAACGAGAGCTAAAACATGCTGTAAGGAGCAGTAAAGCAAAGAGATTGAGTTGTTATTTGAAAGGGTCGTGTCAGAGGTTTGTAAAAATGTTGAAAAATCGCGTTGGAAAATAGGCGTCAGAAATTTAACGTGGACAGGCTATACTCTTCTTCTGTAACGAAATGGCAAAGGTATTATCATCTGCTAATCCGTGCCTCTAACATGTTCAAACATATTTTTAAGATTTCCCCAGATTTGGCTTGTGGCACCTCCACTGCAGCAACTCCCGGGCAGAAGCCATGAACAGCATAACAAAACATGATATGGACTTGATTGATATAAGAGATAAAAGAACAGGCAACAATATCAAAAATTTGCACCGAAATATCATTTAAATATCAAAATATGCTATGGATAAGAACAAACCAATAGCACTTGATATTGATCACTTTTTACAAATAACATAACATGATTTCCTCATGATATTTTAGTGCAAAATATTGATATTGTCGCCTGATCTTTTATCTCTTATATCAATCATGTCCATATCTCATTTTGCTATCTTATCAAGATTTGATATTATTGAGCTATTTTCCTCTGCTCGGGCTGCTACGTGACAGCGGAAACGCTTGAGGTGGCATTTACACTATTTGTGCAACAACAACAACGGTCTTGAACGAGTTCTAATTCCATTTGCGAGAAAAGCAATTCAACAGCTTGGGCACCGTTGCAGTATTAGTGGCAGTCCGCTCGAAACGCATCGCGTTGCAACTTTGCAATAAATTTAATTATAAAAGTCTTGAACTAGTTAGATAGGGGCTACCGTCCTCCGTCGGTGATCGACCGCTTCCTTGGGAGTAACTTTCTCCGGATGCGAAAATCGGAAAAAGCTAAGTGTGCGCAAAGCGAATACGAGGTTGGGAAAGTTTTCCTCACAAGTGGAGAGTACAAGTACTTGGTGAAGTTCAACAGGTTTCCGGCTGAAATGCGAAGCAGCAAAGCAAATAACCTACCACGGTGCGTTTGAAGCGCGCCCGGCTGGCACAAGGCGGATTTTCTATTTGCCAAAGTTTGGTAGGCTAAAGTATCGGATATCTCACCTGCGCTAATGGTGGAATGGAAGCTCTCGCCGTAGCGAGACGGTAGCCCTTCCTGGAACTTTGGCAACACTGCGCGTATAATCATCGTTAGGAGAAGGCCGGACTCCGGCGAAAAGTTACAATTTAACTTTGAAATTAATTCACTGTTCCAATTAGTATGGGAAGCGATGTAAAGTTTCAGCGGCGTCGATCGTTGCTACTAATTAAGCAGAGGTTGTTACAGTTTGTGCTTAAATTTAATGGAAGATGCAGAAAGGCTAAGGACAAAGTGTACGAAGTTGTAGTGAAACAGTTTTCTGCTCAACGAGCTGGCGTTGCCAACTTTCACAGTGTAGCGGAAGGCATGTTATGGTTTGGAGCCATGCAGTAATTAAGAAGGGAATGATGGAAAGCAGTGATCTGGAATTTCCTTATAGGTACCTCATATCATTATTTTACGCTCAGTCATCGCGTCTTCCTTCGAATCTTCTGGCGTTGAATGTATAAGCGTAATTGGATTCGCTGGAAAACCATTTTAAGACCATTATCTCGTTCGTTCCACTAAATCGAACCGCCAGCTTGAAGTTAATTTAGCGACGGTGAGTACTTTTCGGAATCATAAACCTACGCTAAATACAGAACGGAAATCCCGCTAAAGTCAAACGCATCACCATTAGTCAGTGTTAAATAAAACGAAGAGTTTAAATTGGGCACCCAATGGGATTGAATCTTTCAGAGCTATGTTACCAGTCCCGACTCATAGATTTCACGCTTCGGTGTCGTTAGTGTCTACCAAACTCAATTAAAATCCATTCCGGACTGCTGCAAGATGGGAAAACATAATCTTCGCTCCAGCAGCAGTACTTGAAGATAATTAAATTATCACTTTCGCATCCTGCCTCCAGACTGGGTCCGGCTTTGGCCCTTCCGATTCCGTGCCAGTTCCGGACAATCGTGTACAATCAACTTTAGTTGGGTTTTCTGCTTCTCCGGCTTTTCCGTTCCGGTTCCGTGTTGTGTTTGTGTGACTGTCGTCTGTCTGTTTACGATACTCACATCCACCACCTAGGAAGATCCTGGGTCCGGAATGGGACAGACAACTACTGACTGGCAGAAAACAGCCGTTTTCACGCCACTTGATTGATTTAATTACTCGTCCATTCATTATCCTGCTCCAGTCTCGTGTAGGCCGTTCTACCGTATAGAACCGTTGTACATGGATGGGAGGATCGGCGTCGTTTATCCGGTTGGACTGCTTGTGTTGATGCAGATTAGCTTCTGTGCTTGGTTAGATTGTTTGAAATGTATACAACCATGGCGGAGCTAAAAGCACGAACGCAAATCATGATTATTATCTGCATACAATATGCTCAGAATGGGTGTTATTTGATGTTTACACTTTATTGTTGACAGTTGTGCTATATTCCGCGTGAACCGGATTTTAGTAGTGGCAACAGTCTATACTAATAATTCCATTCATCCCAAAGCTGAATTTATAATTTGAAACCCGATCGCTTTCTTTTTCAAATAATCTTTAAATTTTTAACATATTAACTACCTCTCCTTCGGCCCATTGACCCCTATTGAAAATTAATCAGATTGATCAGTTATGAATTCTTTGAATCTCATCGAAAATTTTTCGATTTTCTACGAAAAAATTTATGATTTCAATTTCATTTTCCATTATTTGAATTTCCACGAGATTTTTTTTCCACGTGAAGTTCTTTAAATTACTTTATTATTATAGAGTTTTTTTGGCACTTCCTCAGCAAAAATGCTGGGAATTTTCTCCTACCCCGGGCAATCTGAATGCCAAAGGAGAATAGGCTCTCTGGATCTCATTCGCCAGTTGACTTAAAAGCCTATAATAAACGTTTGTACCGGATGTATTAGTTATGGTGTTTCAGGAACCTTCTTACGATGCTGTAAGTTCCAAGAACCACTATTTTTGGAACCTATGGAGGTTATGAAATAGTTCCAACTCTTCGAGATTTCGTGACGATTCCGGTTGTTGAGATAACTACCGGAATTATACGCATGTCCTCCAGGGGCCACATCTGCTTCAACTCCTCCGCCAAGTCTTTGTTATCTTGTTGGAGAATGTTGTTTGGACATTATGATCTAGCGGTACAGCTCGTTCTGACGCCTCCAAGTCAGTCTTGGTCCACTTCACCACCCCGAAACTGTACGTCAACAAGGGCACGGCAAACGTGTTCATCGCCTTCACTTTGTTGCCGGCCGACAAGAAGCTCCTCAAAATACCGTTGATACGATGCAAGAACTTTTCCAGCAGCTCCTTCTTGATCATCGTGTAGCAAATTCCCTTCAGTTGCATGAAACCTAGGAATTTGAACGTTTCGCCTTCAACCATGTTTCGAATCTCTTCCTGTTCGTTGACGCGGAAACTGTCGGCATCAACCAGGTGACCCTGGTGTAGATGTATGGATCGACATTTATCGATACAAAACTCCATCCGGATGTCGTTGCTGAATACCGTTACAAGCCGCAGAAATTGGTGCAGCTTCTCCACAGATTCCGCAAACAGCTTCAAGTCGTCCATAAAGAAGGTGTGGGTAATGTTTGTACTCCTTTTCCCACTCTTCAAATGATAGCCATAGTTGTGTTGCTTGAGTGCTCTGCTAAGAGGATTCATCTTATTGGCATTACATCCCCACACTAGCACAGAGCCGCCTCGCAGCTTAGTGTTAGTGTTCATTAAGCGCTTCCACAGTTATTAACTGCGAGGTTTTTAAGCCAAGTTACCATTTTCGCATTTGTATATCATGAGGCTAACACGATGATACTTTTATGCCCAGGGAAGTCGAGACAATTTCCAATCCGAAAACTGTCTAGACCGGCACCGGGAATCGAACCCAGCCACCCTCAGCATGGTCTTGCTTTGTAGCCGCGCGTCTTACCGCCCCCAAGAGGGTTCATGGCAAGGCAAAACCATAGAAGACTAAAGGTATCGCCTTGGAATATGCCCCTCCTGATGCTGAGAGGGGACAGCAGGGACTTTGTCCAAGGGCTTGACGATCCCTCCCCAGGCCATCTGCGAGTTGTGGCGCCTGCCTAGGATGTGGTGGGGTTTGACAGTGGGCCCTGTTAAACCTCTATAAAAAGCTGCATGTATCCGCAAGTAGGCTCCGCCAGAGCGACCGTGTGCCGCTCAAAGCGCACAAGCCCAAGTCCTGGTGTTAGGTGGGACGCTAAACAGCCCTGACACGACGGCCCTCCGGCGAGACAGGAGGTTTGCGCAGGCCCAATAAGCCGCCTGGAAAACCAATAATTACGAACAATATAAGAGATAATGCGACTCGATATAATCGGCAAAGACCTAGGCGACGAATAAAGGATCACGATTGGAAGCTTGGAACATGGAACTGCAAGTCGCTAGGTTTCGCAGGTTGCGACAGGATGATCTACGATGAATTACATCCCCGCAACTTCGACGTCGTGGCGCTGCAGGAGATTTGCTGGACAGGACAGAAGGTGTGGAAAAGCGGGCATCGGGCGGCTACCTTCTACCAAAGCTGTGGCACCACCAACGAGCTGGGAACCGGCTTCATAGTGCTGGGTAAGATGCGCCAACGCGTGATTGGGTGGCAGCCAATCAACGCAAGGATGTGCAAGCTGAGGATTAAAGGCCGTTTCTTCAACTATAGCATCATCAACGTGCACTGCCCACACGAAGGGAGACCCGACGACGAGAAAGAAGCGTTCTACGCACAGCTGGAGCAGACATACGATGGATGCCCACTGCGGGACGTCAAAATCGTCATCGGTGACATGAACGCGCAGGTAGGAAGGAGGAAATGTATAGACCGGTCATCGGACCGGATAGTCTGCACACCGTATCGAATGACAACGGCCAACGATGCATAAACTTCGCAGCCTCCCGCGGAATGGTAGTCCGAAGCACCTTCTTTCCCCGCAAAAATATCCACAAGGCCACATGGAAATCACCTAACCAAGAAACGGAAAACCAAATCGACCACGTTCTAATCGACGGTAAATTCTTCTCCGACATCACGAACGTCCGCACTTACCGCAGTGCGAATATTGAATCCGACCACTACCTCGTTGCAGTTTGCCTGCGCTCAAAACTCTCGACGGTGTACAACACGCGTCGAAGTCGGACGCCGCGGCTTAATATTGGGCGGCTACAAGACGGTAAACTAGCCCAAGAATACGCGCAGCAGCTGGAAGTGGCACTCCCAACGGAAGAGCAGCTAGGCGCAGCGTCTCTTGAAGATGGCTGGAGAGATATTCGATCCGCCATTGGTAGCACCGCAACCGCTGCACTTGGCACGGTGCCCCGGATCGGAGAAACGACTGGTATGACGGCGAATGTGAGCAGTTAGTAGAAGAGAAGAATGCAGCATGGGCGAGATTGCTGCAACACCGCACGAGAGCGAATGAGGCACGATATAAACAGGCGCGGAACAGACAAAACTCGATTTTCCGGAGGAAAAGCGTCAGCAGGAAGATCGAGACCATGAAGAGACGGAGCAACTGTACCGCACTAATAACACACGAAAGTTCTATGAGAAGTTGAACCGTTCACGTAAGGGCCACGTGCCACAGCCCGATATGTGTAAGGACATAAACGGGAACCTTCTTACGAACGAGCGTGAGGTGATTCAAAGGTGGCAGCAGCACTACGAAGAGCACCTGAATGGCGATGTGGCAGACGAAGATGGCGGTATGGTGATGGACCTAGGGGAACGCGCGCAGGACATAATTCTACCGGCCCCGGATCTCCAGGAAATCCAGGAGGAGATTGGTCGGCTGAAGAACAACAAAGCCCCTGGGGTTGACCAATTACCAGGAGAGCTATTTAAACACGGTGGTGAGGCACTGGCTAGAGCGCTGCACTGGGTCATTACCAAGATTTGGGAGGAGGAAGTTTTGCCGCAGGAGTGGATGGAAGGTGTCGTGTCCCATCTACAAAAGGGCGATAAGCTGGATTGTAGCAACTACCGCGCAATCACATTGCTGAACGCCGCCTACAAGGTACTCTCCCAAATTTTATGCCGTCGACTAGCACCAATTGCAAGGGAGTTCGTGGGGCAGTACCAGGCGGGTTTTATGGGCGAACGCTCCACCACGGACCAGGTGTTCGCCATTCGCCAAGTACTGCAGAAGTGCCGCGAATACAACGTGCCCACACATCATCTATTCATCGACTTCAAAGCCGCATATGATACAATCGATCGGGACCAGCTATGGCAGCTAATGCACGAAAACGGATTTCCGGATAAACTGACACGGTTGATCAAAGCGACGATGGATCGGGTGATGTGCGTAGTTCGAGTTTCAGGGGCATTCTCGAGTCCCTTCGAAACCCGCAGAGGGTTACGGCAAGGTGATGGTCTTTCGTGTCTGCTATTCAACATCGCTTTGGAAGGGGTAATACGAAGAGCAGGGATTAACACGAGTGGCACAATTTTCAATAAGTCCGTCCAGCTATTTGGCTTCGCCGACGACATAGATATTATGGCACGTAACTTTGAGAAGATGGAGGAAGCCTACATCAGACTGAAGAGGGAAGCCAAGCGGATTGGACTAGTCATCAACACGTCGAAGACGAAGTACATGATAGGAAGAGGTTCAAGAGAAGACAATGTGAGCCACCCACCGCGATTGGCATCGGTGGTGATGAAATCGAGGTGGTAGAAGAATTTGTGTACTTGGGCTCACTGGTGACTGCCGAAAATGATACCAGCAGAGAAATTCGGAGGCGTATAGTGGCTGGAAATCGTGCATACTTTGGACTCCGCAAGACGCTTCGATCGAATAGAGTTCGCCGCCGTACCAAACTGACCATCTACAAAACGCTCATTAGACCGGTAGTCCTCTACGGACACGAGACCTGGACGATGCTCGTGGAGGACCAACGCGCACTCTGAGTTTTCGAAAGGAAAGTGCTGCGTACCATCTATGGTGGGGTGCAGATGGCGGACGGTACATGGAGGAGGCGAATGAACCACGAGTTGCATCAGCTGTTGGGAGAACCATCCATCGTTCACACCGCAAAAATCGGACGACTGCGGTGGGCCGGGCACGTAGCCAGAATGTCGGACAATAACCCGGTGAAAATGGTTCTCGACAACGATCCGACGGGCACAAGATGGCGAGGTGTGCAGCGGGCAAGGTGGATCGATCAGGTGGAAGATGACTTGCGGACCCTCCGTAGACTGCGTGGCTGGCGACGTGTTGCCATGGACCGAGCCGAATGGAGAAGACTCTTACATACCGCACAGGCCACTTCGGCCTTAGTCTGAATAAATAATAATAATGATGCTGAGAGTCCTGGACCATAACACCTTTTCCCCATCGGTAATGTTTAGGGATGTGCTCCACATCCTCATAGCGTGCTGCATTAGCCTGATGATGTTACCGTCTATCTTATACAACTGCAGTACCTTAAGGAGGTACGAGTTTCTTATACCAAAAATTATGCCCGAAATCAGGTCCTGGTACAGCACAATTCCTGGTATACCGGGTAGCCTCACGTATGTCTTGGGCGGTCACGTTGATAGCGGTCATGTCTCCAATTTCACCACAATATCGCTTTTCTTCTGCCAAGCACATCCCATCGCCGATGTGTATGACGGGGTTCTCCCATAGATTGGACCAAAACTGCGTGACTTCTGCAATCTCCGAAGGCCCTCGCCAAAGTCGGCTTTGTCGTTTCGGATGTGGTTGTAGAACTCCCTTTTGTTGATGTTGAACATTCGATATTGCTCCTTCCTCTTCGAACATTCTCCATAACGTCGCAGTCGTTTAGCAAGAGCACTCAACCGCTGTACATGGGTGTCGAGGATCTCAGTTATGTTCACCTTGGTAAGATCACGGAGTTCTGTGGATTTCACAATTTCAGCAACATTCCGAACTAGCCTCGTTGATCGTCGCATCCACGCGGGTTTTTGTACTTTGGGGCGTGCGCGTCCATCATTCTCACCTTGTGGGCGCGTTCGCAATCCCAACGTCCTTACAATAGCTACTGCAGCCGAATACACGATAAATTGCAGCTCCTCAAGGTTCTCCACGGTTTCCAAGTACTGTGGCAAAATATCCTGGTTAATGATGCTTACTGCACCCATCAACCGATAGAAGTACTACAATTTGAGTATCCGATGCCGGCAAATGGGGTCTGTCCCACGGAACTGTGTAACTGCTGTGCCCATATGATTGCCTAGTCCGTTCTTCAATTGCTGTCGTTGCAATTCCACTGTTGATTCTGGAACGGCGGGTGCAATCGAATCGCGAAGGTTACTTGCGATTGATGCATCTAACCCAGCGGTTCTCAACCTGGGGTACATGTACCCCTGGGGGTACCTTCGCTGGCCCTAGGGGGTACCTCGGGCAAAAATGCGTAATGGCGGACGTACTACAATTTCAATCGAAAGTTATCGATAAAGTTTTGATAATTGTGTATTTTTTATTTCAAAATTTTGTCTTGTACATAATATGGATGGTAATCAGTAAATCAGTCAATTGAATTCTGCCCTCCACAACCAGCACAGTGCATGAAGGGATGCGGAACAAAAGGTCAGACGGATAAAACGTTGAATGCGCAAATTTTTGAAATCTTCAATGCAATCTACCTACCTGATCGAAACTAATATGTTGAGAATATGTACTAGAGTGGGGCGTCATGGTCATTTTTTCAAATCAATGGTTTTTCGAAGCCATTCTGAGTCCTGAACAACTGTGCAGAATTTGGGACCGATTGGTTGCTTCCTCGCTTTCCGCATCGCGTTTGAAGTTTGTATGGAAATTAGTATGAGAGAACGTACATTTTGCATTTCTACTACTAAAGGCCTCAGTTCATCGTAAACCAAGTGGTACATTGCGATAAAGTATAACCCAAAGGATGCCGAAGAAGGCACGTTGCTGGAACGTCCACGAAAAATGTTATAACGCTTAGAACATTGAGTGTTCAAACTATAGCATAGCATAGCATAGCATATAGCATATGTGATTGTACAAATCGTGGGTGGCTATACAATGCTCAATTCAAGCTCCATCTGGAATAAGGGCGAATGTCGCAAGAGAAGACTCCCCGTCGACCCCCCTTCCTTAAACAAAAGTGACAAGCAGCAGATCTCTCTGTGGTTTATGACTTTAGAACGAAAGAAAACAATGCGAACTTGCATTCTGAGGTGATAAACTGCAAAGAAACTCCCTGCCTGTCCCTTTCATTCAAATGAGGGGAAGTCGACGAAGAGAACCCTCTCCCGCGACACCCGCCCCCCCCACCAGACAGAGCTTGAATTGAGCAATCTACTGTATATTGTCGCAAATTGGTACTTGGGATTAGTACCTTTTCCTATACAGTAGCAGTTGTATACCTGGCCACGTCCTTACAATCACGGAAGGAAGGGAAGGAATGTTAGTTCAACATCTACTAGTAAAGATGCAGGGAACCCATACTACCTTCATAGATGTCTCGGGAAGGAAAATTTGTGTTAGTGGGAAAGGTGAATAATAGGGAGCTCTATTCGACAATATAGAGCGTTTGTCAATAACAGTATATGCTGTAAAAGTAATAAAATATATTCATCAATTTACTTACGAACCGTCCTAAGGGAAAAACAAAACAAAACACAAAATTTCGGCAAATCGCGCGATCGTTCTGCCGTCCGAAACAAGAGCCAACACGCACTGAACTAATTAACTTTATTACCGGCCGCGCAATGCAAAACACAAAATTTCGGCAAATCGCGCGGTCGTTATGCCGTCCGAAACAAGAGCTAACATGCACTGAACTAGAACATTGAGTGTTCAAACTATATGCAAAAAATCGTTTATTCTGCCAGCACTGCCGTACTACGTAGACCAATAATTTAATTGAGTGTTATTTCAAAATAATTGATATTATAGGGCTTTAGAGCTAATAGGAGCTATCCGGATTCATTTCACAAAGAAAAAAATCCGACGAGAAGGAAGATGGGTTTTGTCCTTCGAGAACCATAGGTTGTCCGGTAGTGCTGGCAGAAACATTGATTTCTTGCATATGGTTTACCCAATCAATTTTCGAAACGTAATAACATTTTTTGTAGACCTTCCAGCTACGTACCTTCTTCGGCAAAGTCTTTCAGCATCTTCCAGACTAGATGCTAACGTATTGAGTCACGTGATTGATGATAAATTGAAGCCGCTAAGAGCAAAATTGTAAAAAAGTACGTTTTCCCATATTAATCTCCATGTAAATTTAAAACGCGATGCGGCATGCGAGGTTGCAACCAATCGAGCCCATATTTTGCACAGTTGATTGGGACCCCAAAACGATTCAGAAAAACCTTGATCTCACTTGATCGGACGAAGTTTGCGTTTTTCCATACAACCGCGCCCCACTCTAATGTGTACGCTCTTGAACTTAAATTTAGAATCTAAAGGTTCGGAAGCCTCTGTTTAATAGGCATGGAATTTTTTTTTCAGGTCAGCTCGGTTGCTTCGTTCTTCTACTTCTATGGGTCCACGTTCCAACTGGAACTTGGCCTGCTTTTCAGCTAAGTATTCTATTAGCATTTCCTTAGTTATTAATTGAAATGTCCGCCGTTGCATGAGTATGTATCTTGTGCAGTGTTGGTGTTGGTAGAATCATGCTTAAATCTCACTCAACGAAGCCTCATGCGCGAGCTGATTCGCTTGCGATTCTGCATGGAGAGCATCGCGCATGATTTTTTCATACAGAATCGCATCGTTTCGCTTATTTGCCAAAAAATGATTTCGCTCCAAAAAGTGTCAAAACCAAATTGAAGCGTATTTTATGTTTACGTATGGATTTATTATCCATTGTTTTAAGCAAAGAAAGTTATTCCGATGAATTTATCGAAGAAGAACACGCAAAAATCACGCAATGATGCAAATCGCGAGTCAAACCATGGACGATTCTCTGGGCCATGAGTCGGGTGAGGTTTGCCTCGCGCTTGATTTGAATCGTCGATGAGATTTGAGAATTTGAGTTTTTACCAACACTGTGGCAAATACAATGGATATACTATGCCCAGGGAGTCTGGTGTTTCCTACCAGAAAACATCCTAGACCGGACCGAGAATCGCAATCGCCATCTCCGGATTGACAATTCTACGCTTTGCACGCAGGGCTATTTGGAGACCCTGGTTGCTTCGTTGCTAGAGGATTACAAGCTCGAAGGCCTCCTTTCAGATATCCAGAAGCCTGCTTTCAAAAGTTTCGGAGTTTTCTTTCAAGAGGCTTGGAAGCCTCCCATTAAGAGGCTTGGAAGCCTCCCATTAAGAGGCTTGGAAGCCTCCTGTAAAGAGGCTTGAAAGCCTCCTATTAAGAGGCTTGGAGCCCCCTTCAAGAGGTTTGGGAGCCTCCTTTCAAGAGGCTTGAAGCCTCCTTTCAAGAGGCTTGAAGCCTCCTTTCAAGAGGCTTGGAAGCCTCCTTTTAAGAGGCTTGGAAGCCTCCTGTTAAGAGGCTTGGAAGCCTCCTTTCAAGAGGCTTGGAAGCCTCCCATTAAGAGGCTTGGAAGCCTCCCATTAAGAGGCTTGGAAGCCTCCTATTAAGAGGCTTGAAAGCCTCCTATTAAGAGGATTGAAAGCCTCCTTTCAAGAGGCCCGGAAGTCTTGTTTTAAGAGGCTGAAGGTCTACTGTCAAGAGGTTTAGAAGCTTTCTTTTAAGAGGCTCGTAAGCCTCGAAAACCAACATACAACTAGCTCGGAAGCTTCCTTTCAAGATGCTCGGAATTCTTCTTTCAAGAGGCTTAAAGCATACTTTCAAGAGGCTCAGGAGCGTCCTTTCAAGATTCAAAGGAATGCTCCTTTCAAGAGACTCGAAAGCCGCCATTCAAGAGGCTTGAAAGCCTCTCTACAAGAGGCTCAGAAGGCTTTTATCAAGAGGTGTGAAAGCTTACTTTCAAGATATTCACAAGCTCCTTTCAAAAGGCTCGGAAACCTCCTTTCAAAGGTTTCGGAATTATTCCTTCAAGAGGCTTGGAAGCCTGCTTTCGAGAGGGGTACCTCAATTATTGCAAAAGTTCGAAGGGTACCTTTTAAGAAAAGGTTGAGAACCGCTGGTCTAGTAGAATAGTACGCGATTCTGGAAATAGCTTCTCCAAATATTGTACCCACCAGTATCCAAAACCCGAATAACGAGAGCGCGATGGCATCCCGGCTTGTGCTGCTGAATGCATTCTTGACATCAAGCGTCACGACAGCACAAAATCGGGTTCCTCTCCGCTTGCGTTGTATTGCTATCTCCGCAGTTGTTGATAGCATCCACCGTGGACCTACCCTTACGAAACCCAAACTGATTGCTTGACAAACCGGTCGTACCTTCGGTGTACGGGTAAGCCGGTTGAGGATGATCCTCTCAAGCAACTTCCCCGTGGTGTCCTGGTATATACGCCGAGGGGTCACCGGGTGGCTTCACAGGCTTCTGCAATAGTACCAGTTTCTGTCTCTTCCACCTATCGGGGAAACTACACTCGTTCAGGCATCCCTGAATGGCTGTCCTGAACAAAATACTATCTTTTAATGCTACTTATGGCCTTGTTAAGGGCCAATTTCGCAGTTTTGAACGTTAAGCGGCGTTCATACCTCTCCTGCTCGGAGCGAGCTCGTTGCATCCTTCGCCTGGGCCCAAGGCAGGTTGACCGAAGGTCTGCGAGCGCAGCGCTCCTCCAGCATGCTGGAAGTCTACCGTTCCTCGGTGGTGCCCTCCTCTACATACTGGCGTCGCAGGGGCGTGACAGAACAGCTGTCAGCGCATCCCCGGTTAGACTATTGGTATTAGCCTTCAGTCTCAGAACCGCGGTGAAAGCTTCACTGTCGAAGTATGTGGCCTTCCATCCACGACTCTGATGGGGATTTGCCGACCTAGGGTGCTGCACATCTAGGCTGACCACTTAGCGGATTGCTAGATGGTCGCTTTGGGTGTAGCCCTCGTCGAATCTCCAGTTCAGTACCCTGGCCAAGTCAGGGCTACAGAACGTTACGTCAACGAATGCTGGCTGGGCCGTCATTGACCAACACTTCGTCTAGTTTTGCTAGAACCTCTAGCACGAAAGACGGTAACCTTGCCGTAACCCTCTGCGCGTTTCGAAGGGACTCGAGAATGGACTTGAAACTCGATTGTATCGATTGTATCATATGCGGCTTTGAAGTCGATGAATAGATGATGCGTGGACACGTTGCATTCGCGGCATTTCTGCAATACTTAGCGAATGGTGAACACTTGGTCCGTGGTAGAGCTTTCGCCCATGAAACCCGCCTGGTACTGTCCCACGCACTCTATTAAAAATTAAAAAAAATCAAGCCAGTGCCTCACCCCCGTGTTTAAATAGCTCTCCTGGTAGTTGATCAACCCCAGGTCTTTGTTGTTCTTCAGCCGGCCAATCTCCTCATGGATTTCCTGGAGATCCGGATCCGGTAAACGTTTGTCCTGCGCGCGTTCTCCCAGGTTAGTCGCCATATCGTACCACCGTTGTCTGCCACATCGCCATTCAGGTGTTCTTCGTAGTGCTGCCGCTACCTTTGGATCACCTCACGCTCGATCGTAAGACGGTTCCCGTTTATGCCCTTACATATATCAGGCTGTGGCACGTGGCTCTTGCGTGAACGGTTCAGCCTCTCATGAAACTTTCGTGCGTTATTATCGGCGTACAGTTGCTCCGTCTCTTCACGGTCTCGATCTTCCTGCTGGCGCTTTTTCCTCCAAAAAATCAAGCTTTGTCTGTTCCGTGCCCGTTTGTATCGTGCCTCGTTCGCTCTCGTGCGGTGTTGCAGCAATCTCGCCCATGCTGCATTCTTCTCTTCCACTAACTGCTCACATTTGTTCAGTCATTTCTTTGATCCGGGGGCACTGTGCCTAGTGCAGCGGTTGCGGTGCTTCCAATGGCTGATCTAATTCTTCCAGCCATTTTTAAGAGAAGCTTCGCCTAGCTGCTCTTCCGTTGGGAGAGCCACTTCAACTGCTGCGCGTAGTCTTGGGCTAGTCTACCGTCTTGTAGCCGCCCAATGTTTAGACGCGGCGGACGACTCAAACACGTGTTGTACACCGTCGAGTGTTTTGAGCGCAGGCATACTGCAACGAGGTAGTGACCGGATTCAATATTCGCATAGCGGTAAGTGCGCACGTTCGTGATGTCGGAGAAGAATTTACCGTCGATTAGAACGTGGTCGATTTGGTTTTCCGTTTATTGATTAGGTGATTTATATGTGGCCTTGTGGATATTTTTGCGGGGGAAGAAAGTATTTCGGACTACCATTCCGCGGGAGGCTGCAAAGTTTATGCATTGTTAACTGTTGTCATTCGATATGGTATGCAGACTATCCGGTCCGATGACCGGTCTATACGTTTCCTCCCAACCTATCTGAGAGTTCATGTCGCCGATGACAATTTTGACGTCCCACAGTGGGTATCCATCGTATGACTGCTCCAGTTGAGGAGAATTGCTCCTCTCGTGTAGGCAGTGCACGTTGATGATGCTATAGTTGAAAAACGGCCTTTTATCCTCAGCTTGTACATCCTTGCGTTGCTTCCAATTGTGATCCTGTATTCGTCGCCAAGGTTGTTGCCGATTGTATCGAGTCGTATTATCTTCTATGTCGTTCGTAATATTTGCTTTTAGTGGCGGCTTATTGGGACTGCGCAAACCTCCTGTCTCGTCGGAGGTTCATCGTGTCAGGTCTGTCTAGCGTCCAACCAAACATCAGGATTTGGGCTATTGCGCTTTTAGCGACACACAACTCGCGGCATTGATTTCCACGTTTTATCGATGAACCATTATTTTATCTGAATGCGAATTTCGCTAAGATTGTTCTCACTGGTTGCGATGAAGCCAATATTGATAGTGGTTTATTGGTTTTCTACGCGGCGCACTGTAAAACCCCATCACATCGTAGGCAGGCTCCACAGATCGCAGCCTCTCAGCTGAGCTGATTTCAGAATAATAATAGTGCCCAGACCAAACTACCAGCTGAATTCGCAACCCATAAGTGGTGGTCGATGGAAGCGTGAGTATTTCAACTTGCGTTGTGACCAGAGCTATATTTGACGTTCCAACTCACCATTTTGTAGCATTATTTCCTAGGGAAATTATTTGAATTCCATATGGCTATGTGGGACCAGTGATGGGAAATGTCAAAAAAATGTCATGGGGTTGCTATTACTAATTTGCTAATAACTTTTTTCAAAAGTCTTTTACAACTCGGATTTTTTTATTAACATGTAATGCTTAAAGGATCCTACAACTTTGCCAAACAGGTCATTGTTCTAAATATACAGTGTAAGGCATGATAACGAATTTAAAAAAATGTCACGGAATGTCATGACATTAATGTCATTTGACACTAATTCGGCTCTCACGCCGCCAATTTCAGTTTTAGAGCAATGACCTATTAGAAAAAGTTTAAGTATCCTTTGAGTGCTTTATGTTTATATAAAACATACGATTGTAAATTACTTGTGAAAAAAGTTATTAACAAATTAGTCCCATGACATCGATATGACATTTCCCGTCACTGTGTGGGACACCGACGTGATTTATATCAGTCAAGCTAAAGCTGTTCATCATACAAATGAATTTTGTTCTTCTCCCACTATTATCAATTTTCTTTGACAACCCAGTTGCAATTTTTTACCTTTTCAATTAAGCTCCCAATGGACCATCTCCGCTCCTCTTTTTCCACAGTTGATGGCAATTTCACCATTGGAGTTCTGATTCCTATCGACTTTCCACAGCGCCACTTGGTTGTCGACGGAGAAATCAATTTATTATCCGCGTCCTCTGGGGCTTCCGCTGTTTCGCACCCACTCGCCCAGGTATGTCGAATCGCTTAGTTTTCGCATCTATTCGAATGTGTCGTTATCATCCTTCGGAGTATTCATTCGGTATTCAGTTGTAAATTGAATGGAAGGAAAAAAGGCAATTTTGCATGGGTACCATTGAGGTAGGTCAACGATGAGTTGCAAAAGTCGGTGAATGGGATTTTCCGCGAACATTTTTTTTTCGCTTTTCATTCTTGTGGCACGACTTGGCACTGAAATCCGATTGCTTTCTTAGCAGGAAACCGCTCGCTTATTGCTACTTTCCATGGAAGACAACACCATCATCGTTTGGGTGGTGGTCGTAATGCATCAACTTTTATTTCTATGAAGAGGCTTCGGAAGTGGGTTACCAACGTACCATTTGAGTTATTCTGAGAATTCATTCGTGCGTTCTGAATTCGTTCAATATACGTGAAAATGTTTATGTTTTTTTGACTTTCGAATGAAATGGCTTATGCGCACAGGCACTTATCTGACTAGTAGTGAGTCTTTTACGACATGGGTTTTTTCTTCTTGCACAGAGAACACTAATGTAGAAATCACAGGTTTTATGACATTATGTTTTAAACGTGTTGTAATAGACCCAACTGTATTTTAATGGCCTTTAAAATATGTAAATGCATTTATTTTATAGTTTTTGCAAAAAAATGGTTCCCGCTGATTATATGACCGTTATCTAATATCAAACCAAACTAAACGTCAATTCTAAGCTGAGATCTTACCATATTCACTTGCTACATAATTGGTGCCAAGTTGGTGCCAATTATTTCGGATCAGTACATAAGAAAAACTATTTAGAGTATGTAACTTGTTTCTATTTTCTCGTAAATAGTCACCGGATGGGGAAAACCCCCAACTAATACCTCTGCAAATAATTGAATCCGCGTGAACCACCAGAACGCAAATTCATATCAAATATGGCTACGATGGTTAATATCAGTTTCATCGCTTGTGGCACGAAAATCGATGGAATTGGCAAAGCATGCCTAAAGCCAGTCAAGTTCCGTGGTTCAATAAGCCGCCCGGTGGATAATTATCATTTCCCCCGCACTCGGACGCCCTTCCCCGAAACTATAATCGTTAGCCCCGCAGCGGTCTAAACATAGACCGTTGATAGCGTCGTCGCGCCATTGTCTCATAAACGATCGTTATCGCATCGCACTCAGTTTTCCATTTCCCACCGCTCTGATTACACCTTCCACCACCGGACGTAGTCAACGGCGAATTCATCAAAAAGCGAAAGATAATGATTTAATAACTCTACTAAGCCGCATTAATGTTATCATTACCTGGAGGATTCACCACTCAATTTGGCCCACGATAAGAGAGGGAGCACCACCCGGATGGGTTGCAAATTTGTTGGCCCCGTACGTCGTGTCGGTCGGCTTGGAATAACTCTAGACCAACATTTGAAAAGGGCGTAACAGCCAAAATTTATTCCTTCTGATTCTTCGTCTACATATATAGCTTTATATGTGGAAAAAGAATCAGAAGGAATAAATATTGGCTGTTACGCCCTTTTCAAATGTTAGTCTAGAACTTTTCGCACCCACTTTTCCACCAGCCGTCCCTGACGCATCAGCCAGTTTTTGCGAACCCCCACAAATACTTTTACACACACAAGTCCTACACACTTTTTGACTTTATTTACAGAAGGCCTGTCAGCTGCTATCAGGCTCATCCAAGCAGCCATCTGTTCTGGCCACGATGAGCTTTCCTAACATGGCAAACAGAGATGGAAGGCTGAACAGTTTTTCTTTAAATTTCTGTCATGCGTCGCTAACATTTTGTTGAATGAATGCAAAACTTGTTTTAATTTCAAACTTTAAAAAAGCATAGCCCAGTAACGAGACATTAGTGATATACATACTTACTAAAAAAACGCTGATTGAAAAGGTTCGTCATTCATCTCACACAGATTCGAATGAAGCCGCACGTCTGCCTCTCTGTGGTTTTATCGAGGGTCGTTTTTGGCAAAAATCGATATGACCGGTAGCAGGGCAGGTGTGCAGGTGGAGATTGCGAGCATAAAAGGGTGCTAAAAGTTTTATCTGGTGATGATTATTTTTCCACGCTCATCGGGGATTGCTTAATTATGGCAAACTTTGTATTAGAAATGTGGCAGCGCAGCGGTTAAAGAGTTTCAGACAGTAAATTATGCAAATTAAATTAAATGAAGAAGTATCGGCGATAGGCCACAGAATAAATCCGATTAGATTGAGATGTTTTGATTGCAAACGACAAGGAATCAGGCAGGCGTTGAACCGGCTCCTGGTAATTTCGTGCCTAATTATTTCGATTTCCTTGGAGGATTTGAAGATCGAATTGGGTGTTAGGTGCTTGCTTGTAAAACTTTTAAACCGAATACGTATAAACACTGGAGCTTATTTTATTAAAAATTGCCAATTTCGAGTACATTTTGAAGGTGCTATAGCACAAAAAGAAAGACAATTGAGATGGCGGCATTATAACCCCTCTCAGTTTAGTGTTCATTAAGCACACCAACAGTTATTAACCCTTAAAGGCGCAAGGCGATTTTTTTAGAAACCGTCGAAAGTATTTTTAGCGTAAAGTACCATTCAAATTATTAACATTAAACGTATTTTCGGTTTGTTGTTTTAAAATAACATTGCGCATTTAAGGGTTAACTAAGCGATTTCTATGACCATGTTTCCAACTCGGAAATTTCCTTTTCGGACCGAGTCCGACACCTAGCCCGCTTCTGTATGGTTTTGCTTTGTAGCCGCGCATTCCATCGCATGGCTAATGATGGTTACGAAATGGGTGCAATACTTTAAAAACATCTCTAATTAAATGAGACATTAAAGCTAAAGTTCACATAAAATTGCCGAAACTATTAATAAAATGGATAATATTGATATTCCAAAAAAGTGGTGCTGTTCTTTTGTCGGAAAACTCGTGGATCTACGTCTGTTATCTAGATGGTAACTCTTAGGAAAAGAAGCACCACGCGTCCGCTTTTCGTCTGTTTCGTACTTTATTACTTGCATGAACGATGCGTAGAGTCAAAAGTGTTTCACCACGTCTGATGAGACTTGCTTCAATAATCCAAAACTGGTTTGAAAGTAGAGCTTTGAATTTACAGACATCTATGCCGCTGTCGTATTCCGTTAAAGGTAGACGTCAGCAAATGAGCTGCCCCTGAGTCTGAAGAATGGCATAAAAGAAGAGGACACGAATTCGCGGATTTATCAACCATAATAATATGGCCATCAAGGTGGTCAACAGGAACGTATTGGAATGGCAGAAATACAAACCAAATCATCGCGATGCCAAACAGTGCCTTTTCTTCTTCCAGTTCGGCCATAGCACCTGCTAAAGTGTGTCACCCAACAGAACAATTTGAAATGAGGCAGCCTCTAAGTTTGCAAACGGTGGCTGAAAACATCGAATAACCATCAGGAGCTGGGCTAGGATATAAGCAGTGCCAGTTCCGACGCTTTCTTATCGGCTCTTTGGGGCCTTTCACAAATTACATAACGCTTTAGGGGGAGGGAGGGGGTCACGTTATCAATACAAAAAATTAAACCTTCCATACAAAAAGTGTTACGTGGGGGTGGGTGGGTGTCCAAAATTAATGACTAGCGTTACGTAATTTGTGGAAAAACCCTTTAGTTATCCTCGGTGGGCCCATACTCGTCTTTTAAAAAGCAGATGGGGGCGATGCGATGTTGGCAGCATCATCGGTTAGTGCGTCTCTGATACTGATAAATATCCCGTAGCTGTACCTAGGAACCTGATATTTGTAACATCGACAGACGAAGAGTTCGAAGACGAAGAACATCGTAGGCGTCGCTGATAGTGCGGAAAGGGCTCCCGCCGAATTTATGCGAGAGCCGCATGGGTCTGGTTCGGAGCCGGGAGATGATCTGCTGTTGTTTAGGGTTGTAAACCTCTGTCCATGCTGATATGTTTTTTGACGGTTGCCTCCATCCAGATTTTGACATCACTCAGCGATGTCGTGAAACGTTGGTCCTAATGTCCGACTCCGGCAAGGAGATTCGCCTTGATGTTGCCAGACACCCCACAATGCCCCGGTCTGGCGAAGCGAAGGTCTGGTTTGGGAGAATGTTTGCTTTGCACATGAGTACTTAGGCTTATCGCTTTAGAATGCGGGGATGACGCTGGCAGAGTATTTTGGGATACAGAAAGTCTAAGATAATAACATCAGTCGCAGGGGGTGTTATTGGTGTTACGCGAGCGTTCTATAAAGCGCTGTAATCGTTTCCTCACCATCATTAAACAGGACTATTGATTGCTACATCGTGTTGTGATTGCATCGAGTGAGGATGTGTGTTGGTCGTCGTCAAAGGAGCGGTTCTTTCCCGTAGAGCGCGGTTTCACAAGTCTGACAGAACGATGATGGGTTTTCTGGACGGGTAGGTGGCGGCGATGAAATGCTGTTTCGGCCAAGAAAATGCTGCACATATTTAGGAGGCTGTCCGGAGACAGTGAAACCACACCCGGTGACCCCAATTCCGACTCCACAGCCCAAAGCCAACCTATCCGTAAACCTATATTCGTGGTCTCGGAAATCTCTGTTAAGGAGCTCGACCACCGGGCTTCTAAGAGCCTCGAAATTGTGACCCATGCGGATGTTGCAAGTTATGGAACTATTTAAAATAGTTTAAGAGGAATACCAGCTCTTCGCTCAATGCCAGTGAACGTGCGCAGAACCCAGTCTTCATCAGTGAGAAGAGGGATCATGTATTCTTCAGAGGCGGCTGCGGCGTCAGTTCCAGGCTGTCGAATAGGCGGCTATCAATTATAGCTCCCTCACCCTTAACCAGAGCCTCCTGTTATTGGTAAGATGAGGCTTAGACAAGGTCCGAACCAGGTCTGGTACGTCAACTCACTTTGACATCGCAAAAGTGCGGGAGAAACGTGAGGCTCTGGTCGATGGAGACTCCGAAAACTTTTACAATTTTTTTATTTGGGATACCCGACTAGAACGTGTGTGTGTGTTATTACAATCTAACTGCCACTGTCTGGCAGTGGCATTATGGATAAAATATTCGTGCAATCATTTTAATTTAATATAATTGCAAGAATCTTAGATCCGGGAGCTAGAAGGTGATAGCTCTATTGAAATTCCTCTAGCCCATTTCAAGAACACAAGCATTGCGAAGCTATAGTCGTTTACAATAAGCCCCGCGTGACTACACCCACATATCATATGGATATCTGAAGTGCATTCATACTTCATACTACATACTACATACTGGAAATGCATTTATGATTCATCATAAATTACTTACCATTTTTTCAACATTATCCCTACACTAAACATGTTTGCATTTGAATTCCTTGCTCACATTCGAAAGACAGGATCATTCTCCTATAGCAGAATTCGTACGACTGAACATCTAGCATTCGAACATAGAAAAGTGTTAACGCAATACACTGATTGCAGAAATCTAACTCATACTGCACAGTAAAAAAAAAATATTGTTGAACCTCCACATCTGGAAGTGTGCTTGGGGAAAAAACATCATAATATGGAGAAATGATGAAGTTCCGTTGGAATTTTTGCAAGAAAAATTGAAATAGGAAGCGGCTTTCCGGCAACTTTTTTGGACCTTCTCAGTGGAGAAGAGCGAACGATGCAGAAGGTGTTTTTTTTGAAAAATGCTTCCACTGCGTTCTTGTGTCCGAACGGATTCTGCCGGAATGTATTGTTTGCATTCGGCCTTAAAAATGACGAGAGCAGAAAATTTTACGTCTTCTCGTCAGCGCGGCACACTTCGATCCGGGATACCCGACTAGAACGTCATATCGAAATTGTATTAACATATGTTATTATGTTATACTAAATTTTTATAACAAAATTTGTTAGAAACCTGGTACAGGATATTGTTAAAATATCTAAATTTCTATCAAAAATTACACTGCTTGAAAGAAAAAAACTATCAAATTTTGTTACAATTTTATCAATGTCATCATGTTGTATGGTGGACTTCTAGTGCGAAAGATTTCATACAACTATGTTAAACAGTTCATCGCATCGTTAGAATTCCTTTAATAACGGAGTTGAAGCGCTGGTTGCAGTGACTTATTACTGAATGATAGCAAAATTTCAATAATTTAGTTTAAGTTACTGCAACTAGCGCTTTAACTCCGTTTTTAGTGAAATTCAAACAACGAACTATTAAATAAATCCTTCGCACTAGAAGTCCATTCACCATACAACTCATTTTGAAATTAAGCCTCTGGAGTAATTTATTGAAAAACTACTAAATGATCGATAACATCTAACAGTGCCACCAACGACAACTAGCAGAATAACATCTGCATATACATTAGACCTCTTCATGTTTGCAAAAAGTATAAAAAATTCAACCGGTCAGCCTAGAATCACAATTCTTAGGCTAAAATAAGCCTCCTGTCACATTTTCAGCTAATTTGGATAAAATTTCGAGGTGGCTTAAGTCAATTTAGTATTTTTGGGCTATTTGCAAATTGAAAAAAAAAACAAGAGATATAAACGCCGAAAATTATCGCAACGAACTCTATACAGAAGCTTTTAGAGTACTCTAAAAGTCTTCTAAACATTGTGATTCGTTTGGACCATGTTAAAGTGATTTTCTAGCTTTTAAGTGCATATAAACATTGTTTCTTCTGAAAGTCGTTGTTCTACAAAATTCTTGAATTTATGTCAAATCATTGCTAATTTATTATATTATTATTTCTCTTTTTTCTGAATATTTGAGTAATATAATTGCTAATTTACGATTTAACTTTAAATTCTTAAAAATCTAAAGCTGAACAATTGTGATAAATTTGCAAGTTAGGATTTCTTTAAACAGGTTGTTCGAACAAAGAAGCTTTGATTTCACTTGTTACTACGATGCACTCAATGGTAAAAGCATACAGACATATGGTGAAATGAACCAAAGTTGGGAGACGTTTGTTAGAAGCATCGAATGACTTGTTTGAAGAAATCCTAACGTGCTAATTTATGACAAGCTAGTCGACCCGGCAGACGTTGTTCTGCATAGTAGGCGGAAATGCGTGTGTTGTAAACTGCCCATGCAAAATTTCCATACGAATGTTAATTTTAGTTTTTCATGATTTAATTAACCTTGCCCATGATTATCACATGAGGAAATATCATATAAAGCCGTTGGAAACGATCACGAACATATCTGCTGAAGAAATGAAGAAAATCCATCCAGCCGTTTTCGAGTGATGCGGATACGAACACAGACCATTTCATTTTTACAATTAATTGCATATTATTCGGCAACTCGGCCGTACGAAAACAATTTTTTTGTTAAATATCTTGGCTGTGCATATGCACAGCATATGTTTCGAAACGGACAAATTGATATGAAATTTGCGAAAAAGAATCCACGTGTCTTGGAGGGACTCGAACCCTCAACCTCCTACTCTCTAGATAGGCGTGATAACCCCTACACAACAAGACCACTTAAAGGTCACGTTTGCGGAAAAGCCATCAGAATCCGAGTACCAACCTCCACCGCGGTTAGCTCTCGTTTTTGCAAATTGAATATCTTTCGGATGCTTGATTTGCCCAATCTCCACATGTGCTTTACTGTTGTATACAACAATTTCATTTTTATTATATAGATGGTCAGCTTTTGATTTTTAAGAATTTTACATCGAACATTAGCAATTATATTACTCAAATATTTAGGAAAAAAGAGGAATAATAATGTAATAATAATTTAGCAATAATTTGTCATAAATTCGAGAATTTTGTAGATCAACGACTTTTAGGGAAATCAGTATTTTTATGCACTTAAAAGCAAGAAAATCACTTTAACATGGTCGGTTGTAGGACAAAACTGCGAAGGTCAAAAGGTCGCAGGACAAAAGGTCGAAGGTCAAAATGTTGAATGGACAAAAGGTCGAAGGAACCGAAGGTCGAAAGAAAAATCTGAGTCAAAAGGTCCAAGGGACAAAAGGTCGAAACAAAAAATCTGAGTCAAAAGGTCGAAGTTCTAAATGTCGAAAGGCCAAATGTCAAAAGGTCAAAAGGTCAAAGGGACAAAAGGTCGAATCAAAAAATCTGAGTCAAAAGGTCGAAAGTAAAAAAGTCGAATAACAAAAGGTCGAAAGTAAAAATGTCGAAGGATAAAAGGTCGAAAGAATAAATAAAAGTAATTATGGTTGTAGGACAAAAGGTCGAAGGTCAAAAAGTAGAAGATCAAAAACTCGAAGACCAAAAGGTTAAAGGTCGAAAAAATTAGGCAACACGTCGAGTTTTAATCAACCATTATTTTGCACATTTATGCAAATATAGTATATTAACAATATAGTCCACTTCGTGAATTCACATATATTAAGCAAGAGACAGCACATTTACACCATATTGCGTCACAAAAGGTAATTAACGCCTTAAAACGATAGCCAAGGGGTGCAACGATTGCAAAAATAACATTAATATCCAGCTTTTTACGCTAGCCATAAAACAACTGTGTTAATCCAGTTTTGACGTTTGGTGTGTACAGAACATACAGTGGTATTTTTGCAGCCATCGTTGCCATGGTTATCGACTAAACTGTTTGGTTTTCATATTATCAACCTTGTTTTCAACTGTTTTGAAATCCAGTTTCTATATGATTGATTTATCAGATCTTATAAACATTCTATCCAAGTTTTTAATTTATATTTTTGTTTTCCATTTACAGACAAATTCGAGGTTTTTTGATGATTTGGGAGAATCAAAGCAATACGTCTTGATAGAGGTCCCTTAAAGCTTCGGTCTAGTCTGTGCCGCCGCATTCAGTGCTATCCAACCTGCTCATACAACAAAATAACCCTTATTAAATTTCTAATTAGTTCTATCATGAGGGTTCTAACAGTATTTATTTAGATGTATCCCAATCTACCTACTTCGCCACCTAAAGTTAGTACTCCCATCTACTCAAGTTCCGCAAGTATGGTCGAAATATGTATTTATGTATAGCTACCTGAAAAATGTTTGTAAAAAATGAAATGGTCGGGGCTCAGCTAAATCGCACAAAGCGTCTTTCATACTGTCCTGTCCTGTCCTATCTTGTCCAGTAATCGTTAATCTAGTACCTGTGCGCTTTCGCACAATCCACCTGAGTTAAGTATTCTGAATTCTTTACTAATCCTTCCTCATAGTTGACAAAAACGTCCAACTAAAGAATTTGGTAGACATTTTAAACAATATTATATATTTACTTTGACGTTATATGGTACTAATTGTTGGTGCTGAGGACTGAATGGAAAGCATTTTATTACATGTTTCTCTTCGAGCAATTGGCAGAACAGATGTCCAGTTTCAGGAAAGATCGCGGTTATCCCGGGGAACAGAAGACAAGTCCAAGGAACGTCGATAGGAGGTCTCTAGTAACATTACTCAACTCAGTGAAAGCAGAAGAAGAAAAAGAAGGCTGAAGGGTGCGAACTGGATTGAGATCATCTTGTTCAAAAAATAGGAATGCTTATTTATTTAAATGATCGATGTTCCATATTAGTATGCATGTCCACATTAGCTTGTCTACTTTCCTCATCGAGCACAGTTTTTCCAAATGCGCTTTCACCTCCGTCACTGTTGCCAATATGCTTTTAGGTACTCTAGCCAAATGGTACTCGTATAAGCTACAGATGCCGACAGTGCCCAATCATGGTACTCCGAAAAACTTAAGCAAGCCTTTTGCGGTTGCTCCATCATGCAAACCGGAAATAACGATTGATATTCCGCAATGGACGACAGACCGATCTAAAATATAACTGTAAGGCCTACAGCGAGCATGTAAAATATTTGGAATGGTACTCACCAATTTCGAGTACGTGCCTTGATTAAAACAAGGAAACAGTACAACATTGTCACCTATCCAGGACGAAACAAAAGTCTTGGAAAGCCACAGAAATTTTTAAAAATACCTACGTACATTTTAAAGAAAAGTATCAACAAAATGTGACAATTCAATGCTGTTCAGTGACTACTAGAACAATGCTATAAATGCTATACGCTGTACACAGCAGGTGTCAAAATTGAATTGCCATAGTTGATCTTATGCTATAATAAAAAGCTGGATAACAATATTTGAAAATTTAATTTACATTTTTAAAATATTGTTTTTGAACTCAGATATCGAAATGGGGTCGGAATGATTTCTAGCATATGGTTTCGCAATATTATACTGCGCATTGAATTATACGTTTAAGTACCCCTCGGAATGTCTCCTCACTATATTGCTTGCCTTTTGTGATACCGCGGCGCTATTGCGTTGGCTCTTCAAATCAGCCAGAGTGATAAGAAAATTATTTTGAGCTTTTTAGTGGAATGTTTTCACCTGTCATAAGACGAGTTTAAACAATCCCATTGAATTCCACCACTTAATTGTATCCTGACAGATACGTATTTCGACCTCAACAGTAAGGCCGTCTTCAGTGTCTTGTACTTGACTCGACTGCCAACCAGAGCCAGAGTGGACAAGCCAGACAGCCAGAGTGGACAATATTGGTAATAGAGTGTGTTTCATTTATGTTTAGTCCGTTACCAATATTTATTTTTAATTATGTCCTACTGGTATCCGAAAGCTCAATTGGGCTTTCAGGGTGCGGGGGTTCGGAGAATCAATAAAACTCGTCGGATTTGTTAAAGAATGTTTTGAAAATCCTCAAAATTGGCCGAATTTTTTTGTTGTCCCCTCAAAATATTTTTTTGGGCAAAAAAAATCGGGGGTAGAGGGAAGACATAATTGTTTTTAAATATTTGTAACGGCCTTATTTATATTCCACCTGATAATATTTGATCGCTGAAGCCATAGGCTGTTCTTTCGAAATTCGCATATATTTTTTATTTACAGGGTCCGGCAATTGAACTGCTACATAAGTGAGTAAAAGTAATATAATCCAAAATATGTACTGGGAATTAAGTCTACAAAACGTCGTCGAACCATGGGCACATCGTTATTTTGATACCAGGGGTTGGGTCTTACGACAGGATTAAACACCGGATCAAAAAGTGAAGAAAACCCAACTAAGGAGTTTTTATGGGTTATTTTGAGCTAAGAGCGGCCAGCGATTTTGCTGGACATAAACCCTATAAATTTCACTGTCGAGAGTATGTTGGAGGCCTCGGCTGCTCTAAAACATCACGTTTTTTTTGTGCAACTCCTGAAGCGATATCTGGTGGCCTCTGGTAGAATAACACAAGAACATCTGCGGGCCTCGTATGATGTGTTACTCATTCGTCTGCGACGAGTGGTTCAGCTCAAGGACAAAAAAGATAAACTTCACCCAATAACCTTCAAAAAGTGATAGGTTTTTTTTTGTGAAATCGAATGAAATTGAAATGAAATATTTTTGTTTTGATCAATTTGTCTGTTTATTCTAATGAAGCACTTCAATAGCCGGACCCTGTATTTGTGTTTCACCTGATTATATTTTATTGTTGAATATTTCCTTTTTTTAATCATATGCTTTTCTTTCGACTTTCGCACATTTATATTTATTTGTATTTAACCTTAATTTCATTGTTGATTTTTTTTCCTTCTTTTATTCATAACCTTTTCTTTCGTGTTTCGCATTTTTATGCCGCATATAAAATACTTATAAGACCTGATAACATTTTATTCTATAATTTTCCTCTTGTTCAAACATAGGGTATTCTTCAGAGGTATATTGTCAAATCAATATTTTGATCAAAGTGTTGCTTTGATAATAGTTCTTCACTCATTTTCATCAAAATGATCATTCGAAATATATCATTTTACCTTTACATACCATCTTTTAATGACAGTAATTTTATTTTTATTTGCTCAAAAGATGATAAATTTTTCTTTACAAAATTTGTTTTAAGGTACTACTAACGAAAAATACCCAGCTTTGCCTGGATGTTTGTTGTGAAAACTCATATGTGAATATGTACATTATGTGGAAGATATTGATTTAGAAAATGTATTGCAGGTATCCACTTTCCCTTCAATGGGACTCGAACCCATGACCCTACAGTACGCTAGACTGGTGCTTTAACCAACTAAGCTATGAAGGACCTCCGTCGGCCTTCGCAACCTAGCGGCTACTGAACGCGCTCGAGATTCCCAAATTGGACGCATAGTCAAATCACTCGCAATCCATTTCTTAAGCCAAATGTCCAATCTCTGTCTATTCGACTTTGTTTTTCTGTCGACATTTTGACCTTCGACCTTTCGTCCTTTCGCATTTTGTCATTTGGAAATTTTATCCTTTTATTCTTTCGACCTTTTGTCCTTTCGACCTTCTGTTCTTTCAACATTTCGACCTTTTGTCCTTTCGACCTTTTGTCTTTCGACCTTTTGACACAGATTCACATGGTCAAAACGTGAACGGAACGAATTGCAATGTTCACAAGACTTATAGAGCACATCAAAAGCTTCCGTATAGATTAATTATTTTAGAGCGTCTTAGGGGAAATGCTACAAGGTTAAAAAACTATTATTCTTCCATTTACTTCCACTATTCACTTTTTATGTATCAGCAAACAAATACGTATTTCGTTTCCTACTTGGAAACTTCTTCAGTGTTTGTTATCGTTTGTTAGTCGATAACAAACACTGAAGAAGTTTCCAAGTAGGAAACGAAATACGTATTTGTTTGTTGATACATAAAAAGTGAATAGTGGAAGTAAATGGAAGAATAATAGTCTTTTAACCTTCCGTATAGAGTTTGTTGCGATAGTTTTCGGCAATTATATCTCTTGTTAGAATTTTTATTTCAAAATTGAAAACAGCCCAAAAACACTAAATCGACTTGAGCCACCTAGAAATTTTATACAATTTAGCATAAATTTTGACAGGAGGCTTATTTTAGCATAAAAATTCTGGTTCTGGGCATACCAGTTGAATTTTGGATACTTTTTGAAAACATGAAGAGTAGACCTCTTCATGTTTTCAAAAAGTATCAAAAATTGAATCGGTCAGCCCAGAATCACAATTCTTATGCTAAAATACGTCACCTGTCAAATTTTCAGCTAATTCGGATAAAATTTCGAGGTGGCTCAAATAGTGTTTTTGAGCTATTCAATTTTCGAAAAAATCTAACAAGAGATATAAACGTCGAAAACTATCGCAACTTCTATGGAAGCTTTTGGTGTGCTCTACAAGTCTTGTGAACATTGCGATTCGTTCCGTTCACGTTTTGTCTATGTTAAAGTGATTTTTAAGCTTTTAAGTGCATAAAAATACTGTTTCCCCCAAAAGTCGTAGTTCAACAAAATTTTTGAGTTTATGGCAAATGATTAGTATGAATGATTTATTATATTATTATTCTTCTTTTTTCCCTGGAAATTTGAGTAATATAATTGCCCATGTGCGATTTACCGTAAAATTCTTAAAAATCAGAAGCTGAACATTTGTCATAAATTTACACGTTAGGATTTCTTCAAGCAAATTGTTCGAACAAAACATAAATCAAATCATATGATATTTGATGCTTACAACAAACGACTTCCAAATTTTGTTAATTTCACCATATGTCTGCATGCTTTTAACATTGTGTCGTAACAAGTAGTAACAAGTGAAATCGAAGCTTCTTTGTTTGAACAACTTGTTTGAAGAAATCTCAACGTGCAAATTTATGACAAATGTTCAGCTTCTGATTTTTAAGAATTTAACGGTAAATCGCACATGGGCAATTATATTACTCAAATTTTCAGGGAAAAAACAGGAATAATAATATAATAAATTAACAATCATTTGTCATAAACTCAGAAATTTTGTAGAACAACGACTTTTAGGGGAAACAGTATTTCTATGCACTTAAAAGCTTGAAATCAGTTTAACATGGACAAAACGTGAACGGAACGAATCGCAATGTTCACAAGACTTGTAGAGCACACCAAAAGCTTCCGTATAGAGGTTGTTGCGATAGTTTTCGACGTTTATATCTCTTGTTAGATTTTTTCCAAAATTAAAAATAGCCCAAAAGCACTAAATCGACTTGAGCCACCTCGAAATTTTATCCGAATTAGCTGAAAATTTGACAAGAGACTTATTTTAGCATAAGAATTGTGATGCTGGGCTGACCCGTTGAATTTTTAAAACTTTTTGAAAACATGAAGAGGTCTAATGAAGAGGTCTTATATACAAAGATCTACATGTTGGCGAGGAAGAATTGAAGCACCTCGAGGAATAACGTAATAACATGATAGCTAGAACGGAGCACTGTGGAACTAATCGAACTTTGATTACCAATCATAACATGAAGAGAGCGCCTTTTGAACAAATTCTGGACAAAACCAAGGAGGTTGTTGGAAATTCCCCACTCTTTCAACTGTTGTTGGACGAAGAAGCACTTGTTAAAGGCCTAGGAAAAATCCAAGGAAACTAAATCCACGTGCTTACCGTCGTTGTAGGCTGGGAGATGTACTGCAGAATTCCCAGGTATGCGAAATATGTATCCGTGCCGAATCGCGGCTTCTAAACACCTCGGTCGTCGATTGACTAACCTCTCCACGGCCTTGGAGACACAAGGGGTCTGTGAAATAGGTCGGTACTTTGTGACATCTCGGACGGAAATGTTGTTTATGGGGATGGATACAACGAGGCTTTTTCGCCACTCTTCCGGAAAGATTTGATCACACCAACTTGGTACTTGCCCGGTTTATCAACTCTAGAAAAGGGATTTTGGCGCAGGGAGGAAGGTTTTCGATCATGGGATAGCCAATCCCCTTGACTTGATGATTTTCGTCATTCCAGCTCAGAATCGGAAAACAGAAAATTAAAATTGGCGTTTTGTGAATTCGGAGGGACTTGAAAGTTAAACAAAGAGGAAGATCAGATGGTGATGGTCTGCTGAAATTCAGCTGGATAAATGTTGACTAGATCGGCAAAATATACCTCGAGAGCGTTACTGCCCATGATCGCATATTTGTTCATTTAGTAAAAAGCCAGTGAGTTGTTGGTCGACGGTACTGTAGTAGTGCCTTTACTCTGCTTTGTTCGCTCCGTACAATTAAAAACAGAACTGCGCAATGAAAATTCTATTCGACTAGATGCTGATGTACTATTAGAAATTTAGAGCCAGTACTCGTCGATAGAAACCCTTTCCGCACGCTATGGTATATGAGCAAATCAAACCACCTTCTTTTTGCCAGTACAGTGAACGTTCGCTAATTAGGTTTTTTTTTCTAGTTGGGGCGCTTTTTGGTTGGGGGTTCGCTAATTTGAGCGAAACCCAATTAAAAAGCAGTTAAACGTCAAAATGTGATGTCAAAACGCGTTGACGTTTTGTTTCCGTGTTTGGCGGGATCGATATTTTCTGGCGCGTAAAATTTCCTTTTGTTTAAAGCAAAAAGTAAACAACATTGACGCTTGTCAAAACGCCCCAATTAGCGAACGGCATTCGCTAGTTGGGGTGAGGTTGTGCCCCAATTAGCGAACGATCACTGTAGAGAGATATCAGATTCCCACTGATACTCTTCCCTCCCACTTCATACGGGAGAGTTTGGCAGAAGGAAGGTCGTGAGATTTATACCATCACACATATTGCCCTCTGCTCGCCTTCAAATCCACTTCTATAGAACATTCTTCATATCCTAACGGAACTGTCAAATTTGTACTTTCGGCTCTAATTCTATCATTAACATGTACATGTATTGTGCTATGCCCCACGAAGATGTGGTCATTCGGAAGATGCTTCCTGTCGTACCATAACTCGAGCACAACTCTGTACTATAAGACGTTAAAGGCCCGGATGAGCTACTGAAAAACCCAAGATCCAAATCCTTAACCTGTCCGTCCAAGAATTATGTGAACCTCCTGACCTCGAGTTACCACGAGTAGGTTGGTCTACGTACCACTAGCAATTATGGGCCAAACACAATGGATACGTTTGCGTGCGTGTTGACAGTTTTCCCATGGGAATAAGATGATATATATTGTAAATATAATTTTGTTAAAATGCCGTTCCGTCAAGTGTAGTCATTAAAATTGTTATGCCTAATTAGTAATTATGTTTCAACAAGCTTCAATTGGCCATCATTTATGCATCATGTTGTAGTGCATGTTTGGTTTCATCACCAACATCGATTTGACACTTGTAGTACCGCTACTTTGGTTACCAGGTCAAAGTAACCTAGATGTTAGTCACGCGAACAGAAACGACATTAGCAATCGTATACTTTTGAATCAACTTTATACGCCTTGGCTCAACTACTTGAAGGAATTCCATCCAGAGACGCGTTATGTAGACGCGTCACAGTGCTTTAGTCCATTCAAGCAAAGATGATCTAAATTCCATCATCAGCTCAATTCCAGTTTCCGCTGTATCTGTATCAAGCTGTCACCCTAAAACAAGGAAAAGGAAATACGCCGTTTTCAGCTTTGTCGAAATTGTCTGCGTAATGGAACGTACACACGGTCAAGCAGTTTGACCAACATTGACTCCACCTCTCGTTTATTCCAACATCCATCAAGTTTTACCAACAGCGGCACGAACAATCAATTTATTCGACCAACAATATCACACACGAACGACCGGAGCGCTAACTTGAGCATCAACCATCAAAAAATATATGGGGGTTTGTGCAACTTCACTACAAATACTCAAACATGTTCGGCGAACCTTGACTCCACCCCCGACAACTCAAACCAAAATCAAACCGTTTTAATTTTTTCCAACCGAGCCGCCAACTATCAAATTAATGGTTGTTCGAACAGCTTCACACACGTTCCAACAAAGCAGCAACCGAAGCGTTTTCTTGGGGGTGGAGTCAATGTTCGTCGAACTGCTTGACTGGTGTGTACGTTGCATAAGGGTTATGAGGGGTTTTTTTCACTGCAAGTGTCGGGGCTGTTATCACAAGCTGATTTGTACCAACGACTCGTTGACATCATCTGTCATCTGTCGGAAATGATCAAACGTTTCCGAGTAAAAATATCCAAATTATGATAAACTAAGTTGAACAGCGTGAACTATGTATTATTATTTGCTTACGCGCTTGCTTATGTGTAACAGAGATCATCACCGCTTCCAATCAATGCAAGGCTATTTTCATCGCCTTTTCTCGGTGAACAATATGAAAACTAAGCAATTACCAAACGTTTCGACCTACTAACCAATTCGGTCATCATGCCATACAGAAAATCTACTCCCATCACTTATCTGCTTCTGTTGTTTAGTAGGTCGAAACGTTTAGTAATTGCTTAGTTTTTATAATGTTCACCGAAAAAAGCCGATGAAAATAGCCTTGCGCTTGCATTAAGCGCTTACTTTGTTTGGTTATTATCAGGTTCTTAAAAATAGTTTAATTTAAATATATGAACATATTTTATGAAGAATATTTAACAACCGAGGTTTTACAAAAAGGCGTACAACAAATTTTATTGCGCTGTGTAATAAATTGAACGATAAGTGGAAATTTGACTTAGTTTTATTAACTTTTCTACTAGTAACTATAACGTTAAATGCATGTCAAGCCGTGATAGCATCCAACATATTCAAAGTCCATCCAATTTTGTTAGTTTGAGCCGTTTGAGCATATTATATATAAATTAATAACTATAGTTAGTAACCAAAGTTAAATTAAATTAATTTTAGCTAAAAGTTAACCCAGACAAAACATGGTTTTGGAAATTGGATGAAAACCGTGGAATAATAATTTCAACAGTCCAGTTTATTGAGTGCATAGGTTCATAATAGAATATGAATAAACATAATTCGATTGAAGCCAGAAAATGAAGTATCGGAAAAACAATCAGGAGCTCAAAATTGAAAGCATTCCTGCTCCACTGAATTTGTGAGGATTGCTTACTTCAAAGTTTTGGCACCTACAAACACTTACAATGTTCTTGCAACTTACAAACATCTACCTCGGTATGTAGGTAAGTATGTCTTCGAATTGACTGAATTAATAGCAAATATGTAGCAGTCTGCGACTGCGAAACCCAACCGGCAAGCGAACGGAAGCCACTCGGTCCATGAACACTAGAACAGAATACGAAATGAGGTCGACAGCTGACTGCCGAGCCAGGAACTTCAATTTCCGTTGTTCTATTGAGGTTTCTTATCGTCGTCGTCGCTTTTTCAACGGATTCCGGGGGGCGGGACGGCAAACAATGCAACTTTAATCAACGCCCTGGGCGATGAAGATCTTTACTTATGCAGCACAGCTGTCAAACTTCAGGAACACGCAAATGGTAGCGGAATAAACGCTGCGTAAAAAAATATATCCAGTTTGAACAAAATGTTCGTGAATTTCTTTAATATGAAAAATTAAAAAGATATTGAAGATAATGTCCACGTTGAAAGTTTTTTTGTATTATGGGCCGTTTACTTTTCCATCCATGCAAAACGCATCGGGTGTTCAACGAAATTGCTCAACTTTACATATCCCCAAGTTGGCGAAACCGAGCAAAATTACTTCTTTTGCCAATTTGTACATGGATGGCATCATCAAAGCGCAGCCCGACCGCACACACCATCGGACCAACTTTTTCCCGGAAGAAGTGGTGTGCATATCAGTCGTGCGCTGTGCAGCAAGTTCGTTTTTATTAAATCAGAGAGGTCACATTGAATCAAATTAGAAACGGTGGTGCTTCTCCTCGGAGCTATCCAAGAAGATTGGAACCCAGTTGCGCATTCATTCGGTTGCAAGTTTCCACTCGTAGGAACTGGGTACGAAAGTAAGTACTCATCTGCCGGATGGTTATTAAATTCTAAACGGAGAATTTATTTAATTAGATTTTCTTCGCACAACTCGTCCGATAAGTACTGCGTCATGTGATATTCAGTTCCGTAGGTCTCAGTGGGTTGATGTTTTGTATTACAGTATTTACCATTTCTAGAAGTTTTACATGGTACTTACCCATCTATTATGAAGATTGAAATGCGTCTACCGAATTAAGAATCTAAGATCTGTGAACTTCCATCAACTGACAATGTCTATTAGGAGTTAGGACTGATAAATGTACAGTTTGAATTGCGTTTAATTCACTGTCAGTCAGTTGGGGGTTATCCGATTCCGAGTTTCGGGCACTGGACATCAAAGCAAGTGGCAAAAATTTATCGACCAAGAACAAAATCACAGCAATCCGTTTCTGAATGAGTGGTTCGGGGGATTTTGATATCGGAAAGGAACTGGTTGCTAGGATTTGGCTTCATTGTCTGTGCTGAGCAGACATAGAAGTAGAAAAAATGCCGGAGTAGCAATAAATAAAAAACCTTCCTCGTCGGTTCATCGCACACGAATCAGGAATTCGATTATTTTGCCGGTTCAGCAATTTAGCGATAGCCTTCCAGAAAGGCCTCACTATCGTTATGCACCCTTTGTTTAGGTTTCGTACGATCGCTCGATATGCAGAGCAGACCACAAAATTAAATAAGTGAGCCCCCAAACAAGGGGTTGCATTAGGGTAAACTTCATTTCTCGAACTCGTTCAGAAACCAAAGATAAAACTGAATAAGTACCATCAAGTAAAAACGAATTTTCCCAAATTATAATTAAAGTCAACATATTTCTCGTAACTTCGCATTAGATACTTTCCGCGAAAGGAAAATTCTCGATACGGTTAAATTAGTCTCACCCTACTGCGGATACTTGTTCTTCTCCTCGTTTGGGACGCTAGATAACGAGCAATCCTTCGCCGAGGAAAATCCTTGTAACCGGATCTCGTGCGGCAGATTAACTTCGATGAAGATTTTCATCGCGTTTTCCTTTAATGCCACAAAAGCAATACGGGGCCAACAACGACGGGACGGGATGGGTGCTGCTGCTGTTGCGGTCCTTCACCCAACAGCAAATGCCTTTACCAGCTTCCAAGGGTGGTTGGTTATTGTGGGCGTTTTCTGCTAGTATAGTGCTTTCGTGAAATGTAGTGAGGGCGGTCCCCAATTATTCATGTTGATTGCAGAGATTTATTTCAACGAAAAGAAAAGCGGCGCTTTGACAGTTTTGTGCTTACTTAAGGATTATCTTTTCAACGCTTTGTAAACACTGACCCAGACCGTCGATTGGAGGTTTTCGTTTAGGTCTGATGGGTGGCTGTGCTCAGCTGATTAAATCGTTTGATCAAATTCAATTGTTAAAAACCGTTGGGGATGGTAACCTTGCAAAATTAAAATTAAAATTGTATTCATCGCATAACGAACGCCAATATGTGAGAAACGGCTTATCTTTTGGCACATGCAAACAAACGTTATTCTTGACGAAAATCATTTGAACATTTTCATCAACGTAAACACTACCTGTTACACACTCGCTTATTTCTACAAGTATAACTTTGATCATTTCTGCAGCTTTGTTGATGTTTGTAAGATCTATAATATCCATCAAAGAATTGAGACCAATGAAGGGAACAAATCTGCGCGATTTAGGGGAAAATACCAATTCTTAGCAATGTAAGACGTTCGCCAAATTAAAAGATTAAAATAATGAACATTAATCCAAAGCGCGGATGAAGAACAAAAGATATACATTTCTAAGCTGTTCCTTGATAACAATTACTATTGTTCGCAATGAAAATACTTTCATTGGCAACCAGAAATTAAAGTTGAATTCTGTTAATGTATTGGTGCCATTTTCTGTTTGTTTGTAATTATCACTGGAGAATCTCACTTAAATTAATGGGCCGCATGCTCAGCTGACTCAACTTAAATTTTGGGCTTACAGGCAAACACATTTTTAAAAATTTACAAAAAAAAAAAACAAATGGGCAAGAGGTTAGTACGATGTGGCTATAATTTTTTAATCAATTTGTAATCAGCGTGAGAGACGGATACAAATCATAGTATTTCATCTGATTTTACGAAAATAAAGATATTTAATTGGCAACGTCGGCCATTTTGTTCGTGGTTCGCTTTAAAATCTAATCGCGAATCCTCCCGCGCTGTATTTGCTTCTTCTCGTGTTTTTTCACAGAGCACGCTAGTGCTTAAATGTTTGACAGATGGGTTTGCCGAAACTCAGTCAAATTCCGACCTACCGATGACGATGGCAAACTTGACTGTCGAGTTTCAGTAACTTATGTCCTGCCACAGCCATCACAGTATATAAAGGGCTGTGGGAAAAAGATCAAAAAGACAAAACATCGGTGACTAAAATCTAGAATCTTAATCTAAAGGTTTGGAAGCCTCCATTTTAGAGGCATAAAGGCTTTTTCCGAAAGAAGCTTAGCAGCGAGAGGATTGAAAACCTTCTTATAAGCGTATTGGAAGCCTCCTTTCAAGATGCTCGAAAGCCTTTTTTTTAAAGACTCGGTAGCCTCCTTTCAAGAAGTTCGGTAGCCTTTTTTCGAGAGGCTCGGAAGAATCCTTCCAAGAGGCTCGGAAGCTTCCTTTCAAGAGGTTCAGAAACCTCCTTTTAAGAAGCTCGGAAGCCTTTTTTTCAAGAGGCTCGGAAGTCTTCTTTCAAGAAGCGCGGAAGCCTTCTATCGGAAGCCTTTTTTCAAAAGAAAGCACTCTTTCAAGAGACTAGAAAGTTTCTTTTCAAGTAGCTCCGAATCCTCTTTTCAACAGGCTCGGAAGCTTCTATTCAAGAGGTCAGGAAGCCTCCTATCAAGAGGCTCGGAAGCCTTCTTTCAAGAGGATCGGAAGTCTTCTATCAAGAGGCTTTCAAACCTCCTTTCAAGAAGCTTGGAAGCCTTTTTTCAAAAGACTCGGAAGCCTCCTTTTAAAAAGTTTAGAAGCCCCCTTTCAAGAGATACGAAAGACTTTTTTTTCAAGAAGCTCGGAAGCCTCCTTTCACGAGGCTCGGAAGCTTCTTTTCAAGAAACAAGGAAGCCTCCTTTCAAGAGTTTCGGAATCCTTATTTCAAATGGCTTGGAAGCCCATTTCCAAGAGACTCGAAAGCCTCCTTTCAAGAAGCTCGGAAGGCTCCTTTCAAGAGGCTCGGAAGCTTCTTTCCAAGAGACTAGGAAGCTTCCTTTCAAGGCTCGGAAGTCTCTTTTCAAGAGGCTTGGAAGCCTCCTTTCAAGAGGCTCGGAAGCCTCCTTTCAAGAGGCTCGGAAGCCTCCTTTCAAGAGGCTCGGAAGCCTCCTTTCAAGAGGCTCGGAAGCCTCCTTTCAATAGGCCTAGAAGCCTTATTTCAAGAGAAGCCTCCTTTCAAGAGGCTCGGAAGCCTCCTTTCAAGAGGCTCGGAAGCCTCCTTTCAAGAGGCTCGGAAGCCTCCTTTCAAGAGGCTCGGAAGCCTTTTGTCAAGAGACTCGGAAGTCTTCTTTCAAAAGGCTTAGAAGCCCCCTTTCAAGTGATTGGAAAGCCTTTTTTCAGGAGACTCGGAATCCTTATTTCAAAAGGTTTGGAAGTCTCTTTTCAAGAGGCTCGGAAGCCTTTTTTTAAGAGGCTCGGAAGCCTCTTTTCAAGAGGCTCGGAAGCCTTCCTTCAAGAGGCTCGGGAGCCTCCTTTCAAGAGTTTCGGAAGCTTCTTTCAATAGGCTCGAAAGCCTCCTTTCAAGAGGCTTGGAAGCTTCTTTTCAAGAGGCTCTGAGGATTCTTTTTTAAAAGGCTCGTAAGCCTCCTTTCAAGAGGCTCGGAAGCTTTCTTCCACAAGGCTCGGAAACCTCGTTCCAAGAGGATCGGAAGCCTTATTTCAAGAGGTTCGAAAACCAAGCCTTACTTCCAAGAGGCTTGGAAGCCTCCTTTCAAGAAGCTTGGAAGCCTCCTTTCCAAAGACTCGGAAGTCTCTTTTCAAGAGACTCGGAAGCCTGCTTTCAAGGGTTCGGCAGCCTCTGTTCAAGAGGCTTGTAAGCCTCCAAAAGTCTTCAAAGTCTTATTGGAACACTTAATTTGAACTTTCTTATCTTTCCAAAAAGTTGTTTGAAACTTGTTTATTTTAGACAACATTTTAGAAAGATATATTCGAGTTTCATCCGTCTGCCCATTCGTGTAAAAAACGACTTTAACGACAATCTGACACGAGAATCGTTGTGAATAAATTTTCTGCAGAAATTCCTTCCGACGGACGACCGCAACCGTTGCTTATAGTGTACCGCTGCAACCATTACCGACGCAAACTGGAACAAAGGGGAAGCAACTGCCATGGAGCCAGTCTATACCCCTGGTGGCTGAAAGCAGAAAAGCCCATCGTTAAAGCTGGGGTCACAGCTCTTTACTGGACAGTTGATTCACCTATACTTATTCTCTATTATTATCATTATTTAGACTAAGGCCGAAGTGGCCTGTGCGGTATATAAGGGTCTTCTCAATTCGGCTCGGTTACACGTCGCCAATCACGCAGTCTACGGAGGGTCCGCAAGTCATCTTCCACCTGATCGATTCACCTTGCCCGCTGCGCACCTCGCCTTCTTGTGCCCGTCGGATCGTTGTCGAGAACCATTTTCACAGGGTTACTGTCCGACATTCTGGCTACGTGCCCGGCCCACCGCAGTCGTTCGATTTTCGCGGTGTGAACGATGGATGGTTCTCCCAACAGTGGATGCAGCTATACTTATTCATGTGCCGCGTAAATTAGAACAGCGTAAAAATGAGTTAACCCCAAACCATGCCCAAAAAACCTCGTAAATTTAGATTCTTCCTTGATCAAATGGTCCGAGATTGAAAATCCTTCGAGAAACGGCTGAGATATGAATGATGATGAAAGTTTATCATATTTTCGTGACGTTTTTTGCTTTTTTGCAATCGTAAAGTGTACGAAAATTTAGAAAAGACAGACATACTGCCGTAATCTGAAGAAGTGATGTATACGCCATTTTACACCATACATGATTTCCATTTCTCTGTTAAAGAGTACGATGAGTACTACTCGTTACAACAATTTTTGGAAAATGGCGTATACGTCACTTTGCCAGATTACGGCAGCGTAGTTCTACATCAATAAAATCAACCTAGCTTTTACGGAAAAAAGTGATCTATTTATGATGCTATATAATAATAATTCAATTACAATACATGACTCGATATCGACTCGTGGAAGCATTAGGCCATATTTAAAAATGTATTCAGGGTTACCATGATGGGCCCCATTCAAACAGCTTTCCAAGGATTTTCTATTCCAGTCAGTCAACGCTCCGTTTAATATCGATTCATGGAGGTTTGTCTGTAACAATAATTATTATTTGGCAGTATGATGTTCTGCCGGAGAAGTATAGGTGTCGATACGCTGGATTGTAGCTACTACAGTTGACACTTTACTTATCGATTTTCTATTTATCGACATCTCTCTCCTCGATTTGTTTTTCGATCTTCTCGATCCTCGTAGGTACATTTTTGCTGTCTCACAAAAGTCATTAGCAAACTGAATTTCACACATCGAACTCATTCCTATAGCAACGATTCACTCTCGCAGCTCGTTGCTGTGTCAAACTGTAGGGTGCCTACATTTTTAGGCAAAATATATCGTTCTCGTTCAAATAGAGCAGCATATTGAATAGTCGATACACCTATGTCTGGCGTATTGTAGAGCTCCATTATCGTCGGTCTTGGACGATTCACAATATTTTCTTCTTTGTATACTTGATACAGCTCATGATTCATGCGTCTGCGCCACACACCATTTTCTAGTTTACCTCCGAATATTGTAGGCAGCACTTTTCGCTCGAAAACCCCGAGAGCTCTCCGGTCCGCCTCATTTAATATCTATGCTTCATGTCCATAAAGGGCCAGTGGTAGAATCAGAGTTTTGTATAGAGCAAACTTGGTTTCAGGCTGCATGTTGCGGGACCTAAGCTGGTTACGTAATCCGTAAAAGGCCCTATTCGCAGCAGCAATACGTCTTTTCACTTCATGGGAAACGTCATTGTCACATGTCACAAGCGTTCCAAGGTAAACAAATTCTTCAACAACTTCAAACACATCCCCATCAAGCACTACCTCTGCACCAACACCACTAGGTCTTCCCCTATCTCTACCTGCCACCATGTACTTTGTCTTGGTAGAGTAAATTGGTTACGCCTATCCTCGCCGTCTTCCTCTTCAGTGGGACAAAAGCCTCCACTACTGCTCTGCGATCGATTCCAATAAGGTCGAACCCAGGAGCAAGTGGGACCGTGTAATGATAGTGCCGTTTCTCTGCACGCCAGATCTCCTAAAAGCGCCTTAGATTGCAATGTTGAACAATAAACTCGAAAGTGCATCACTCTGCTTCAATCCGTCTAAGGTCACAAACGAGGTTTACACTTCGTCTGCAATCCGAATACTTGATTTCGATCCATCCAGCGTTGCACGTATCAGTCTAATAAGTTTCGCCGGAAAACTATGTTCGGACATTATCTGCCACAGCTCATTTCTCTTCACTGAATCGTACGCTGCTTTGAAATCAATGAACAGATGGTGAGTCTGCAAGTTGTACTCCCGGAATTTATCAAGGATCATCCGCATGCTAAACATCTGATCCGTCGTTGATCGGTCCTCACGAAAACCTGCCTGGTATTCACCGACGAAGGACTCCTCAAGCGGTCTCAGTCTGTTAAACAGGATACGCGACAGGATTTTGTACGCCGAGTTCAGATGGGTGATCCCTCTGTAATTGGCACACTCTAGCCTGTGCCCTTTCTTATAGATTTGGCAGTTCTTCATCCTCCCATATTTTCTGGATAATGTGGTGGATTGATTGATGCAGCTGCTCCCTTCCGTGTTTGAGAAGCTCGACCGGGATCTCGTCCTTCCCAGCAGCTTTACTGTTTTCCAGCTCGTTCAGAGCATTTTTAACCTTAACTTAAGAAGCCTTAACTCTTTCAAATACTATTTTTCAATATTCATATGATATATTAAAATAGATTAGCTTGCATCTAAATTTACCGACTGCAAACTAATAACAACAACAGAATTCAACTTGAATCATCAGAAATTTGTTATACGTATAGCAACATTGATGAACTTCACTTCAATTTTTTCACACGACCTGGGGCCCTGGGAACCCTAAACGTTCGGGGAAACTGGAGAAACATCGCCCAAGACCGACAATTATGGAGCTCTACAATATGCGAGGCCTAGGTGTATCGACGCTGTAGCCAACCAGGTATCCAGGTAGAGTATGTAGTTCGCCATGATCAATTTAAAAACACTTCCTTCGCGCTCCACTTCTATACAAAGAAAGTGTCTTATTTTTCCTAATGATGTCAGCTCTAATTCCGCTTTTAGTTTGTTGCACTGTTTCCATAATTGACTCATTGGTGGATGCAATCAGCAGATCATCAACATGAACTATTAGAAACACTTTTGCCTTCCCGATTTCCATGACATACAAATACAAACATGGGTCTGCCACAATTAACTTGAATCCGTTTCGTACCAAAGCTTCATCTTGTGAATCTCCGATTATTGCCTGGAAGAACCGCTCCACTGCCATACAACCTTGCTTCGTGAAATCCCGTACGCGAATGGCCTAGAGACGCCAAACACTGTGCGATTGTAGCGGGTTGAGTGTTACTTGTGGTGCTCCCAGTAGCATTAACAGAACACTCACCTAGCGCCAATAACCCAGCCTTTAGTTGAAGATTATATTTAACGTCAGGGACACTTTCGGTATCCCACACATCTAACCGACGATTCCAGTATCGTAGATCTTCTTATGAACACTTCCTCCTTAAGATTGCTGAAAGCAAAGTACAAAAAGTAGAAAGACGTGTGACAGGAGCAAACACATCATCAACGCCTACTCCAGATCTTTGAGCATAGCATTGTGCAACTAACCTTGCCTTAAACTTTACGATTTGATTCTTTTCGTTAGGTTTTTCCTTGAACACCCTCTTCGAACCAATCGCCTTCTTCCCTTCCGGCAGCCATACAACCTTCCATGTTTAATTACGCTGATGAGACTGCATTTCCTCCACCATCGCACCTTGCCACTCGTTGTTCCTTAGAGCTGCTTTATAGTCAATCGGTCCTTCTACAGCATATGCAGCGAATCCCACGGCGAGCTCAAGTTCATAACCGTCTAAATGCCGTGGTCGCGTTCCAATGTTTGATGTCCCGAACGACGAAAGTTTGAATTAGAGTTCACTTCACCATGGTAGTCTTCACACACCGGTACTGGTAGTTTTCGTGATCGTCATGTTGCATTTTCATTTTCAAGAGACCAAATGAAAATGTAGCGGGCTCTCGGTCACCTGTCATATTACAAGCAGTCATGATGGGAATGTTGCTTTGTTTTGAAATCTAAATATCTAAATAGTTTTAATTGATCTGTGCAAATAAGGATGACTAGTTGATAAAATGATTATATTGTTCCTGGTTTTCGAGTTAGAAGTAACATTATTAAAGAAGAAACAGCTTGTTTACAATAGTTTAATGCGCTTTCATGAAATAAAAATCCGTGAAAATTTGACGGAGTTCCTTTCATTGTTTAAGTTTTCTATGGAAGCGGGAGAGAACAAAATGTAAATATCGCGTGACCTCTCTCAATGAAAATGAAAATTTCAGTACTGCCACACGCATCTTCAAACACTTCTTCCTCTCTCCCTTGAAGGGAATCAATAATTTATTAATTTTTTAATTATTGATTTTTTCTTCTGTCACTGTATTACTTTCTTTCTTCGTTCCGGAACTCGATACTTCCACCGATGACGATCCGTTCTCCAACTCGATGAAACGAGCATCGTGGCTTACTGTGATCAGCTCGGTAGCTAGGTCCACGAAACGACACTCCTTTTGCACAATGGCGTAGCCATCGAACGTTAGCATCCTAGCTTTACTATCCAGTTTCTTTACATCAGGTACATGAACGTAGACTTGACTTCCAAACACACGAAGATGGCCAACATCCGGTTTTCTCCCCTACCAGAGCTCGTGCGGGATTTTTTGGATGGATCTAGACGGTAGCCTGTTCTGCAGGTACGTGGCAGTTAACAATGTCTCGCCCCAGAAACGTTTCTCCATACCAGCATCAATCAACAAACATGTGGCCATCTCTGTCAACGATCTGTTTTTGCCTCTCGGCGACACCGTTTTGTTGTGAGGAGTATAGAGTAGTGAATTGCGGTTAAATACCTTTTTGTTTATGAATCGTTCGCAGTTCTTTATTGTCGAATTCACCACCTCCGTCTGATCTCACTGTCTTTGACTTGTGTCCAAACACATTCTACACCCATCGAACATAGTCCTTGATAATTCCAGCAGCTTCCGACGTATGCTTTAGGCAGTAAGTAACTGTGAAGTCATCTATAATGGTCATCGCGTATCGGTTTCCACTCGGTGTTATGTTGTCTATCGGCCTACAAAGATCTGTGTGGACGTTATCCATAATTCGGGAAGACTTACGTTCCACTACTGGAGGAAAAGGTAACCTGGCCGACTTTGCCTCCATACAGCACTCACAAACTAATTCCAATCCGTAATCATTTACTCTCATTCCAGTAGCCAAACCTCTCACACTCTTGCAGCTCGTTGCTGTGTCAAACTGTAGGGTGCCTACATTTTTAGGCAAAATATATCGTTCTCGTTCAAATAGAGCAGCATGTTAAATCTAGTCCCACATTTGAAAAGGGCGTAACAGCCAAAATTTATTCCTTCTGATTCCTCGTCTACACATATAGCTATATATGTGGACGAAGAATCAGAAGGAATAAATTTTGGCTGTTACGCTCTTTTTAAATGTTGGTCTAGAAATAGTTTACTTTCATAAACTATATTAAAATTTTATTCATTTATTAAACAATTCATCAATATCTACCATAATTACTACAGTACCCATTTCTATTTCTCGATCTCTCATTATCATTATGGTCCCTTAACGTCGAGATGAAGAAAGGTGACTTATTTATTAACGGTATAAGCCTAAGGTAACGAATCTATGCAGGTCATTGATGGATATTCACTTGAAAATTGCTGTTATCAATTAGGATTACATCAGAATTCATCAATGCATTTAGTATACAGTTTAAAGATGAAAGGGTAAAGATCAAAAGCTCATTTAAGTTTCTGGAAATTCGTCAAACAATTAGAACGAAAACTGAAATGTTATTGATATGGACCACATCACCACACATTCGTGACAATTAATCCACATTCATAGAGCTACACAACAAAGCCAAACATCAAAAGCCATGTCAAGCCATGAACAGATTGCTGGGACGGAAGAACCGGTGGATTGATGGCAGGGTTGCTTTGATCTACGCAGTGTTAGCGTCAATGAGCTGGCGGAGGGGCTTATCGCCGACATAAAAAAAACGATGCTTCATGCGAAACGGGACGGTGTGTGTCATCTACCGTTCGACATCTCTGCTGTAGTTTGTGCACATGTTTATTTTACTTACGCCGTTAGTACCGACAAAAGCATAACAACGAGTTAGTATAAAAGTCCTAACTTCATGTCAAAGGTACCATCGGTTGACAGTCAGGCGATTTATGTGCTCTCCGTCGTCGTCATCTCGCCGCGTCCCAAACAAACGGAGCCTCAACAGAATGCGAAAAGTTTTTCAATTACGGGTGTTGGAATCTGATTACTGCACGCGAAAATTCCTAGTATTAAATTTAGTTACTTTGTGCTGAATGTGTATTATGTATTTCATATATTTGTACTAGTTAAACCCACCCTGCTTTACTAAGGATTGCTTGTTAAGTTTTGCGGATGAAGTGCAAATAGTGAGCTGTTTCTGGTACCACACTTTCTAATAAATTTACAACCTTTGATACAATGAAATTGGTGAATTCGTTCGTGAGTTCGGGGCAACACAAATCTAAACTCCTTTTTAATTATACAGATTCATGTACACTATCGATTGATAAGCCGCAATTACGTTAGTACGCCTTGTAAATTATCTACGACCGCGTAAATATTTATTAAATATCCTGCCTTGCCAAAATGGAATCAAAATGTCATACACTTCCCTCAGGACATTTTACTTGATGAGATAAGTTCAAACGTTTCTTTTGAAGTACATACAGTGCATACTAATCTTGCAGATCAATGTTTAGATTACCGACGAACATCGTTAACTTTAACTAGCGCTGTGATTGCGGTTACCCAATTACCATGTGTTTGAATCCAATTAGTTTGCGAAAGCAAACAATCCGGGCATCCCCCCAAGTTTGCATAGCTGTTCCTTACTCCATATCCCGAATATCTACTCACTCCCGGTAGCGTCATAAATGCGAAATGTAGGGATGCCATTTCCTTTCCCATCTCCGGGCGAAACGATGCCCGCCGAACAGACCAAGCAAGCAGGAAAGGAAAGCTAATTCGCCAGTATTCACTCACTCATCTTTATCATCATCGTCAGCAGAGCTGCCCCCGGGGAGCATACCATGGACCACATCTCGCATCATTGCAGTGCTGTTGGCGGTTGGTGGTTTATCAACTAGCGGCGACCAACAACGTCGATCTGATCCCTGATATGGTGTGGTTCCGTGGCGCTTCGTTTCGGTATGATTCGATGAAGTTCAACACGGAGCACGCTTCTGTGCGATTCATCGTATCTTGTTGTTTTTGAAATTGCTAGGAAATTCTTTTCGTTGGAACGCACACATCCACAGGGATACCAGAGTGAAGTGGATTCTTTTTACTTCATTTATCCAATGCTTAATCTATATTTCTATTCCTCAATTAAAATTGTAGTTTAAAAACATTCTTCCATCAGGGAGGAAATTGTTATATTACACTTATATAAGAACACCTTGCTTGAAATGTTCTTTCCCATTATTCCTCACGTTAAAATTATATTTTTTTCAACGAGTTGCACACGATATTTTTAAAATGACGAAAAATGGGATTTTATGTGATAGTCACAGTCTAACTTATTTCACATGATCATTCATGCCAAAAAACATGTTGCTGCAGAGAATAATCAGATTCCATAGTATCGTGTAACATTCCATAGTTCTACAAACCAAGGAGCGATAGATGAACCTGCCTATGGAAATTTTTAACGTCATGACACTATTTCATATAATACGCGACTCAGAGAATATATTATTTGAACACTCACCCAAGTCAATTCGGCAAAATACATATAGCTTAGCTTAGATTGATTGACTGTACACATCGTAGTTGCTAGTCGTGATTGGTCGAGAAACAACATATTTGCACAGCTCACCAAATGAATAGCTTTCCTGGGATTAGAAAACCATTCTCACTGTACATGATTTGGAGTTTCAATTATTCAAGACCAATAACGATGCCGGCCACGTCCTCACAGTCAATTTAGGATTAGGGGAGGAAAGTTAGTCCAACACTCATTGCTACAAGAGACCGAGGAATCCTCTGCATCTCCGTGAGTGCCACGAGAAAGGGATATTTGGTTAGATGATAAGGTAATCTATAGGAAGTCGCCTACAAGACTATTTATTTATTCAGAACAATTTATTTATTCTGAGCGCCCACGATCATTCTGCTGTTCAATTCAACAAAATACATATACATGTAACTACTCTGCCATCATACGCATATTTGTCCCATGTTTGCTGGGATTTCCTATGTACATGGTACAGTTATGCGTATAACGGCAGTACTGTTCTTATAAAGGTTTTAATTATATCACATTATAGCTTTCCACTTACCCGAGGGCAGGGTTGAAATATGTCAAAGTCAATGCAATGGAAATATAGATCTCAGTATATTCTACGGTCAATCTCATCGCCGCCGTTGTGAGTGGGACTGTAGCGTCGAGAAAAAATCATTGCCGGCACAATTTACAATTCTTCCACACACAACTTACCCTGGCAGGCTGCTCATTTTGAACGTTAGCGCAGGAATGTGAGTGACCCATTTGAACAGTAGCAGCAAAAATGCTAGAACGCCAGTGGCACTGTACTGCCGCTAACCGCAAGTCAGACTTATCTGTATATGTGCGCCATATACCCGAGCAGCACACATGTCACAAAAGAGTTACAGTGACTCATTTATGACTAAATCTGGTCATAATCAAGTTGCTGCAATCAAAAGTGACTGAATTGTGCTGCTAGGGTACAGATAAGTCTGACTTGCGGTTAGCGGCAGTGTAGACATTTCAATAATTTTTCCAAACTACGTAAAGGCTTTTGGTGCAATGATAATTCAAGCATCATGTGAATATTAGACAGACAGACACGACTCACGCTTATGTTTCTGTTACTGACGCCAATTTTCTACCATCGCCAAGCGATTATGTTTTGTATTTTGACAAAAAATCCGTCTTGGATCAACTTTCTCATGTATAAAATTGTGGTTCTGAAAAGAAATTTTGAATAATATGCATGTCCAATTCCAAAAAGGGCAACAAAACCAAAGTCAGAATCTTCAATACTTTTTCTTGTCATCCACTTGCCGACGGCCGCCGCTCGAACCAATACTAACGCCATAATATTTTCTTCATTTACCATGCGAATAAATTTATTGTAGCGTCTCGCACCGAGACAACAACACCAACCAAACTTAGAATCTTGCAAGAAAGTTTTACTGGCCATGAATTTTCTATAGTAACAGTATAGTCTTCTTCTTTTTTCCGAATATAATGTTGGTTCAAACAAGCACCGATTTATTGTCCTCAATGTGCTTCTGGTTAACCACTATTACCAACCTTTCAATAGTTTTAATCTTGCTGCTTCTATTAAGGAGGACTAAAACGGCCGCCATTCGATGATTTGCCGCTCCACCATCGATGACTGCCACTGATCTGTAATCTGCTGCGGATAGAGCCGCTACCGAACGCAGACGACCGACCTCTTTGAAATCTCGAACGAAAATGAAACAAAGCGGTCGGTCATTAGTCCTGCCCTAACAGCGAATGTGGAAATGCGTAATCAAAATGTGCACCCATATCGTTTGCCAAAGGGGCGGGGCTTACGATGTTACTGTTGGATGTTGGTGATATACAAGAAAAGCTACTATCTCGCGCGCACGTGTCCCTTGAAGAAGAAGAAGAAGAAGAAGAAGAAGAGATAGGTTGGCCAGCAGCAGCATCAATTGAGATCTTCTGGACGGTCGTCCAGTCTTCCGAATCTAAATTTTTGCAGCAATCAGCTGCAGACGTCCAGTAATACTGACGCCGAATTTTCTCCAGTCACCGTACGAGTTAATTCATTGAAGCGTCTGTTTCCGACACGTATTTGAGATTCTTCTATCGACGGCAACATTCTGCCGTAGTCAAGCAATTATGATTTGTACTTTTAAGAAAATTTGCATCGGACCTTACCTTATAAATACATTTTCGTAGGCATTCTCCATAGTGAATACATTTTCGAGGACAAACATCTGACGACAGCCGTCGTTAGGACCAATATTGACGCCATTGATTTTTCTTCAGTCATCATGCTAATGAATTTGTTGTATCGTCTCATTCTGACACTTGCTTGAGCTTCTGCTACCGATGGCTAACTTTGTGCCGTCGCCAAGCGATTATGCATTGCACTTTGAACAAGATTCATCTCGGAACCGATTTCATTTCCAATCACTGCAGCACAGACCCGTCAATGGTCGCTGCTTTGACTGACACTTATGCTATGGTATGAATTAAATTTCAAGCCCATTTGAGGAAGCTGCAAAAAATGGAGATACTAGATGACGGTTCTGCGGTTCAAGTCATTCCACACCCGGTGCACAATCGAGTCAAGTGCATTGTGTACTGCCGGGATGTCTCTGACTATGAAACAGAGGAGATGCGTATGGAGCTGGATGAGCAAGGCATAGATCAAGTACACCGTATTTCAAAGGAAGTTGGTGACAAAAGGGTTAACACTCCCCTCCTTGTTCTCACCATCCGCGGGACCTCAAGACCGGAGTACATTTTCTTTGGTTTCTTGAGGCGCCCCACCCGACCATATTACCCTTCTCCGATGCAGTGCTTTGGCTGTTGGTCTTTTGGCCACACTAAAGCCCCCTATAAGGCCACCAAATGCATCTGTGGGAACTGTTCGAGGTCCGGAGATGCGACCTCCCAAAATTTTGCAGTAAGTGCAATAGCAATCAGCACGGCATCTCCGACCCTATCCTCCTCATCACGCGCATCATCCAGCCTGGGGTGATCGTAGGTCTGATCCCCGTGGTATTGCTCTTCTCGACGCTTTCGAGAACGCGGACCTAGTAACCCTAAACAACGGTTTGCCAACCTTCTTTAACGGCAACTCGGCCACTGCCATCGACGTGGCCGCAGCCAGTCGGCCCACACTCCCATCTCTTAAATGGGAAGTGTCCAGCCACTGATCTATTCGGAAGCAACCACCATCCGATTTTTGGTCACAGTCCACGCTTCGCCCCCGTAAGAAAAATCAACCGGAGGCCAAGATGGCGCTACGATGCCGCCGACTGGGAGGCTGCAAACCACAAACTAGCACTCGGCCAGGACGAAAGGCACTCCGTTGGTGGTCGGACGACACGCGCCTTGTGGTTAAGGCGAGAAGAAAGGCCCTTCGAGTGCTACGGAGACTACCCGCTGGTCATCCTAACAAGGCAACTGTCCTCCAAGACTTTAAAGAAAAAAATCTATGAATGCAGGTCAGTTGTTCTTGAAGCAAAGAGAAAACAGTGTGAGGATTTTCTCGACTCAGTCGGGGTTAACTGGCCAATCTGCGGCTGAGCTCTGGGGACGGTAAACGAAGATCTTCCCCCATCCATATCGACACACCGGATCGCACCATCTGCGATCCGCCTGAAGTGGCCAATGCTCTCGGGGAATATTTTGCTGGTTTAGTCTCCCTCAACGACTATCCAGCTCATTTTCAGCGGACTATCGCCAGCAGATCTTCGTCTTTCTCCAACTTTCGAGTCCCACAGGATTTACAAAATGCTGCTTTCAATTCTCCGTTTAACGCTCCTGAGCTGTCGTTCGCCCTCTCAAGGAGTACTGGAAAATCATCAAGTCCCGATGGAATTGGTTATCCCTTGGTCAAAACCCTCCCTCCCTGCACCAAAATCCGGTTTCTGGAGTTGATCAACCAAGCATGGTCTGATCAAACCTTTCCGGACAAGTGGCGGAAAAGTCAGGTAGTACCTATCCCCAAGAATAACATTTCCTCCCGAGATGTCACAAAGTACCGGCCTATCTCACCTCTTGTGTCTCTAAGGTCGTGGAGAGATTAGCAAATCGTCGGCTGAGGGACAAATTAAAAGCCGATGGTAGGTTCGGCTACCGCCAACACGCATTCATTTTGCATACTTGAGAGATGTGCTGCAGAACGCCTACAACGACGGCAAGCACGTGAATCTAGTGTCCTTGGATATCTCCAAGGCCTTCAACAGGACTTGAAATGCCTACGTTCTCCAGTAGTTGAAAGAGTTAGGATTTTCTGGCAACCTCCGTTCTTTCGTTCGGAATTTCTTCAGAGGGCGCTCTTTCCAAGTTATGATTGGTAGTCAAAGTGCGGAGACCTTCCCGGAGGAAACAGGAGTTCAACAGGGATCCGTTCTAGCCGTCACGTTGTTCCTCGTGGGTATGAACGGGATGTTTCGTTCCCTCCCCGCCAACATGTATATCTACGTATATGCACACACTTCATTTTTTTACCAGGATCTCAGCAAAATGTTGAACTTTCACCGAGATTCGCACAGCCGTACCCCAGCAAACATGTTTTTTGCCGAGATTTCTGTCAAAATTGCTGAAAATCAGCAAATAGTTTGCCGAAAATTATCTAACAAACATCATTTTTGCCGGAATGTCAGTTTTTCATTTTGCCGAGCTGCAGAAATAAAATCTTAGTGTGCAGATGACATTCTGTTGGTTGTCGTTGACGACACGCCCGGGAGTACTCGGATCAAGGCTTAACCAAGACAGCCAGCAAATGAGTCCGAGGACACGTCTGCAAGTGGAGACATCAGCTGTCCGGACCGAGCCTTAAGTTGGGTGACCAGCTCATTTCAAACAAAACCCATTGTGAAAGTTCTCGGAGTCTCCATAGACCGGAGTTCCTCCCGCACTTCCACGAAGTCAAAGTAAGTTGTCGGACCAGAGTCAACCTGGTTCGGACCTTGTCTAAGCCTCATCGAATCAACAACAGGAGGCGCCGGTTAAAGATCGGGGAGGCTATTATTGATAGCTGCTTATTCTATGGCCTGGAACTGACCTGTATCGCCCACCGTAACTTAGTCGAAACTCTGTCACCGACTTTTAATTTCTACGTTCGTGCCACCTCAGGACTGTTACCCTTCACACCAGCTGAGTCTGCCTGTGCCGAGGCAGGCATCTTGCCTTTTCGCCACCGTGCGCTGGCGGCCATCCGCCACAAAGCCGCCTCTTTTGCCGCAGCCACTTCCGGAGAATATAGGATCCCTCTCCTCACTGAAGGGAACCGGATTCTACACACGATGGCCGGCGTCGGTCTCCCCCCAGTGGCGCGAGTCCACTGGCATGGAGCGAGGAGCTGGCACTTCTCAACAGGCACTATACACAGTTCCATGGCTTGCAACTTCCGCCGGGGTGACAATTCCATGGCTCTTAGAAGGTCTGTGGCCGAGCTCCTTAACAGAGATTTCCTCAACCATGAACTCAGGTTTATGGATGGGTCGGTTTCGGGCCGTGGAGTCGGCATTGGGGTCACCGGGACCGGTTTCACTGTGTCAGACAGCCTCCCGGATATGTGTAGCATCTTTTTGGCCGAAGCAGCCGCTGCATTAGTCGCAGCCACCTATCCATCCAGGAAACCAATCCTCGTCCTGTCTGACTCTGCCAGCGTCATTTCCGCACTTAAGAGCGACGAGCCTAAGCAACTTTGGATCCAAAACATCTTAGCAAACATGCTTCCGAACACGACCTTCGCTTGGATTCCGGGGCACTGCCGAGTGCCAGGAAACATCACGACACATCTCCTAGCTGGAGTTGGAAATCAGGGCCAGCGGTTTAGGACATCCGTCCCATTGGGAAACGTAAAAAATCCAGATAAAGAAAGTCGTACGAGAAAATTGGGAAAGTTCCTGGTTTGCCACAACATCTGGATACCTTCGGAAAATTAAGGGGACCACATCGGCATGGACAGACCTATCCAACCTGAAAGAACAGCAAATCATCTCCCGACTCCGAACCGGACACACGCGGCTCTCGCATAACTTCGATGGAAGCCCTTTTCATACAACCTGCGACGTCTGTGATGTTCGCAACACCGTTGAACAATATGTCTGTCGGTGGGCTCCACCGCACTACCTCGAATGGCATTACCCCGAATGCCATTACCCCGAATGCCATTACCCCGAATGCCATTACCCCGAATGCCATTACCCCGAAAACCATCACCCCGAATAGGACACTACCCCGAAATCCATTACCCCGAAAGGCAATTACCCCGAAAACGTTTAGAATCTATAGTATTCTATTATTATGTTTAATACCATCAGATATCGATGAATCGCAACAGTTTTTAACCAACAAATTTAACCAACAGTTTTGAGCGTAAATATGACCTTTTTTTAATAAACGCGTTTGCCCGGTATAAGACATGCAGAGGAGATGATGCCTTTTTTAAATGGACGCGTTTGCCCGGTATAAGGCAGACAGAGGAGATGCCTTCTTTAAATGGGCGGGTTTGCCCGGTATAAGGCAGACAGAGGAGATGATACCTCCTTTTAATGAACGTGCTTATACCTCGATAAGGCACACAGAGGAAATACTGCCTTTTTAAAAGTAACGTCTGCTCGTTAGAAGGCGAAACGAGATGATGCCTTCTTTAAGTCAACGCAACTTCCCGAAGACAAACAAGATCTCCCTTTCTCTCACCCTCATACACAAACCCCCTTACTCACTCACTTCCTCTGTCTCACTAATTATTACTCATTCACCCACTCTCATTCATTCACCCACTCTTACTCACTTAACCACTCTTACTCACTCATCCACTTTTACTCACTCATTTACTCTCAATCATTCGCTCTCTCTTTATCGCTCACTCTTACTCACTCACTCTTACTCGTTTACTCTTACTCGCTCGCTTACTCACTCTTACTCGCTCACTCACACACTCACTCTTACTCACTCACTTAATCACTCACTCACTCTTACTCACCCATTCGCTCCCTCGTCGATCTGCGCTTTAGACCACGCTTCATCCAGAATCCGTTGCTTTTACTACAGCTACCAAAGAACAACTTCTACCTTGTTGTCCTAGTAGCCATGCTGACGTAGACCGCAGTTGCATCCAACTCTCTGCATTATGCATGAAAACGTGCTGCATAATCTCCCCCTGCCATTCAGGAATCTTGAAGAGTTCCATACGAAGTGGAATGGCCCCATCTTTTAAGAAAGAGACGCGAGGGCGGCGATGCTGGCAGCGTCGTCGGATAGTGTATCTCTGATGCTGACAGATATCCCTGAGAGCCTGATATTTGGGGCATCGTAAGGCGGAGTGAGTCGTCGTTATCAACCATAAGTTATCAACCATAATTACATCTTAGGCAAGCGCCAAAGCTCGCACTGGCGATGGAAGGTGTCGTCAAGATTTTGGGCATAGTCCCTGCTGCCATACTAACGTTTTGTTCTGATTACTTGGGAGAGATCTAAAAACCATTTAGTAACGCAAGAAGGGCGATTTTAATTTAATATATCTGGCCGAAATGGACAAATAGCCGAAAATGTCGTTCTGCAAAACAGATCATTTGCCCAAAAATGTCATTTGGTCGAAATGCTTATTTGTCGAAAAAAATGTAGCCGAACGGATCACTACGACGAAAATGTCATTTGGTCGACCTGTTTTGGCCTACCGTAAATGTCGTTTGCTGAACATATTGCCTACAATGTCGTTTGACAGAACAATAGTAAAAGTGAAAAGGGTGAAGTGATTCATGATAGTTGAGAAGTGAGAAGTATGAAATGAGCAGTGAAGTAAGAAATAAAAAGTAAGAAGTGAGACGTTTAATTTCTCACTACTCACTCCTCATTTCTCACTTCTCACATCACACTCCTCAATTCTTACTTGAGTGTTAAGAAGTAACAGTGTAAAATTGAAAGTGAAAAATGGGGAGTAAGAGATGACGTCTCGTTTCTTATTTTTATTATTACTTATCATATATTATTTCTCACTTTCTATTTCTTATTCATCAGGTTCTAGTTTTCTCTTCTCACCTTGAGAAGGAAGAAAAGCAAAGGGAGAAGTAACAAGTAAGAAGCAAATGGTGAGAGATATTGAGGCGTCTTTTTTTACTTCTCAGTTTAGTTATTATTTCTTTTTATTCTGACTTCTTATTTCTCACTTCTCACTTTTCACTCTACCAAATATAATTCGGTCAGACGACTAAAATCAGTGCAGCAGCCGAATTCCGGTAAAAAAATCTCTTCTAAGAAAAGAAATTTTCGAAAAGATTTTCAAAAAATTTTGGAACTCCGGCGAAAGTGTAGAAGAATTTTTTTGACAGATGAAAAATATTTTTTTTTCCAAATTTTTGTGGGAGAAATTCGATAAGAGATTTTTCTGGGAGGCAATTTAAAGGCATACATACTCATGCAACGGCAAGCAAGCATAGAAAAGCTTTCACCAAATAACTATGGAAATGCTAAATAGAACGCTAAGTTAAAAATTCTGGTCAAGTTCCAATTGGAATGTAGAGCCATTGAAAGAGAAAAAGAATTGCGTTTGATTGATTATTTGATTACATTTTTTTTTTCAAGGTGAACATTCCAAAACAACCAAATTCTTTAAATATGTTGTATAATATATGACACGATCTAAAATCTTCCGCATATTCGGAGAGGTCTCTTGGCACCAACTTGGGGGAATCGAGCATGTTTCTGGAGCAACTGTAAAGAGGAAAAAGGCTCTCCGGACCCAACGAATGGGACTAGACCACAGGCGAGTACCCTTTCGTTCTCAAATGGACGTAGTAGCGACTGCGTAATCACTTCGAAGTGCTACCTGAAGCTCCTGAAAGTGATGGTCGATAATAAGCTGACCTTCGGAAACCACATCCAATATGTCTGCAAGAACTCCAACTCCAACAGATATTGCGGCATTCTCAAGGATGATGTCGAAAAGCTCGCGGGTGTGCTTTAGTACACGTAGGCTTCTGGCTAGCGTTGCAATATCTATCCTCAGGCGAGGGCGCTTAGCCTTAACAATAACCTTGAGACAAGTCAGCCTCGAACTGAAAGTTTCTATAATAAACACAAAAAACGGTAATCTTTAGATGTCGTATTTTCTTATAAGCTTTTCATTATTAATAGCTTATTGCGCATATCTCTTACTCGCTAGGAACAATCGTGTCAGGTCTGATCAGAGAGAAACGCCACAACATAACTTCAGCTAGTGTGCTCTGATCCCATTGTTGGATATAACCAGCCGCACAGCTAGAAGTACGGGAAGTTGATAAGCTTTTGAACACAGTCTCTACTGCCATACTAACGTTTAGATCGTATTGCTTGGCAGAGAGATCGCACTTTAAACTTTCTATTTCTTATTTCTGACTACTTACTGTAAAAGTGAAGTATAAAATTAGAAGTGAGAAATGAAACATCTCATTCCTCATCTCATCTCATCAAGCGTTACTTCTTACATATTAGTAATCACTTTGTACATTTCACTGTGAAAAGTAAGAAGTGAGAAATAACAAACGGCTGTGAAGAAGTGAGAAATAACAAACTGTGAAAAGTAAGAAGCGAGAAATAACAAACGGCGAAGTGATACGCCTCACATTTCATTACTTACGATTCACTTCTTATTTTTCACAGTAAAAAGTGAGAAGTGAGACATCAACGGTCCGACCCGCTTGGCAGTGAGGCATTTACGGTTTCATTGAGATTCGAGCAGATGACTTTCGCCTTAGCCAACGTGTTCGGCTAAATGCCGAAAAAGAACAATCGTCATAACGATCGAATAGATCGCAAAAACAGTAGAATATTCCCGATCAGGAATACATAACAAAATTATAACTCAATTCTATCAATGGTTGTTATTTAAAACAACGTGTGTTATAATTAGATAATTCGATAAAAATGTGTCTTCGGCCAGTTTTATTTCATATCAAAATTATAACAACACTAGTTGACCCGGCAGACGTTGTCCTGCATAGTAGGCGAGAATGTGCATTCCGAACTGCCCATGCAAAGTTCGCATAGGAATCACAATTTTAGTTATTCGCGGTTTGCTCAACTTTACTCGTAATTTTCCCATTAGGAAATATCATATAAACCCGTCGGAAACTATAACGAATGTTTCTGCTGAAGAAATGAAAAAAATCCATCCAGCCGTTTTCGAGTTATGTGGATACGAACACAGACCATTTCATTTTTATATATACAGTCACTCTCAAAATTGAGCGTACAGTATGGATTAGTTGATTACATTCGAAAATTTCAAAGGAAATTAAATGGTTGGCTCGGTTATTTTTAATGCATTTCAATATTCATCCCTTCTTTCAATGTATGCGTACATAAAATTGTTGAATTTTTTTCTCTAAAGTTCATTTATTTGAAAATAATCTCAAAATACGCCTATTAGATGTTACAAAATTGAGCGTACAGCGAATTTTTTTCTATAAAATTTCTTATTATAAACACGATTAATATATTTTAATATTGTTTTTTCATGATTACACTTATAATAATAAACATCCGCTACTTAAACATTCAATGTTTTGAAATTAAACCATGTTTTAATCAAAATGGCGAACAAGTAAGATGCATAAACAATGCTATTTAACAATTCAATGCTGCTGGTCAAAATAGATACTTTAAGATATGAATTTCACCGGTATCGTGTCTTATATATGATAGATAATCGAAATCGAGCGAGACATACGATTAATTTGGGAAAATTCAGTCGGAAAATAATGAAAACAGATGTAAACATACAGAGAAAACGACAAATGTTGGGAATGGCATATTTCAAATTAAGTATAACTTTATTTAAAAGTCGATGTATGGGTAGCTTATAAGCTCAGGACACTCATTAATAATGATATTAATAAAAGAGCAGCACACGGATACATTATAAGATGTAATTTTATATTTGAAGACTCAGTCACCGTAGGAACAAATTTGGTTGAATCATTTAAATTCACCAAGATATCATTAAATAAGCTGCCGAACTCTTAAAAAAGTTTATTTTTACTCGCCACATGGAAATCATCAAATTGTATCCCTTATGGTAACAGATCGTGGAGATTAATCCAAATTCAATTATGAAATTACGATTTTAAGCTATCTTTTCAATATTAAATCAAAAGTGCCCTACGGGGTTGAAAAGCTGTATTTATGTTCGGTACCTTAAGATACACCTTGTACTTTTATAATTTGACTTTGAATGATTGGATTCAATAATATTCCTCTTAATGATTGACCTGAGACAAAAATCGAGCTTTAAAACAAATTTAAGTAAAAGACATACTAAATTTGAATTTTGTCATTCCTAACATTTATCGTTTTCTCTGTATGTTTACATCTGTTTTCATCATTTTCCGACTGAATTTTTCCAAATTAATCGTATGTCTCGCTCGATTTCGATTATCTATCATATATAAGACACGATACCGGCGAAATACATATCTTAAAGCATCTATTTTGCCCAGCAGAATTGAATTGTTAAATAGCATTGTTTATACATCTTACTTGTTCGCCATTTTGATTAAAACATGGTTTAATAGCGGATGTTTATTACTATAAATATAATCATGAAAAAACAATATTAAAATACATGAATCGTGTTTATAATAAGAAATTTTTAGAAAAAAATTGCTGTACGCTCAATTTTGTCACATCTAATAGGCGTATTTTGAGATTATTTTTAAATAAATGAACTTTAGAGAAAAAATTCAACAATTTTATGTACGCATACATTGAAGGAAGGGATGAATATTGAAATGCATTAAAAATAACCGAGCCAGCCATTTAATTTCCTTTGAAATTTTCGAATGTAATCAACTAATCCATGCTGTACGCTCAATTTTGAGAGTGACTGTAAGAAGATTAGTTATGTATATTTACCCAAAATAATTGCCTACATTTTTTGATATTGGAAAAAAGCGGAGGTAATCACCTCCAGTATAACTTGAATCAATGTTCGATGTTAATAGCTAGTACAAAGTTAATTGCCTACATTATGGATGGAAATCCGGCGTTGTAGCGTACCACATTTTTATACGTGATGAAAGTAGATTTTTGATTTCATAATGATATCAACGGTTGTTATAATGTTGAAATGAAGGTAACAACCTCTGATATAATTATGTTACGGCTAGAGGGAATTTTGATATAATTTTTGTTATTTTAACAACTAACCAGCCAATTTTATAACACATTTTGTTACATTATTTTTCTGAAATAAATAACTCCCCTTGTTATAATTTTGATATGCATTCTTGATCGGGTTGTGGCAAAATTCGGATCACAATACAATAATAATTTAACGATCTCTGATTTATTACATAATTTTCCGTTCGTTATTCACAAAGACTTCTTCTTCTTCTTATTGGCATTACATCCCCACACTGGGACAGAGCCGCCTTGCAGCTTAGGGTTACCATTTTTACATTCGTATATCATGAGGCTAGCACGATGATACTTTAGTACCCAGGGAAGTCGAGACAATTTCCAATCCGAAAATTGCCTAGACACACCTAGACACCGGGAATCGAACCCAGCCACCCTCAGCATAGTCTTGCTTTGTAGCCGCGCGTCTTACCGCACGGTTAAGGAGGACAAAGACCCTGCTTCCAAATGAAACTGTTTTACATTCACCATTCCTCTTCCTGGCACGACCTCTACGGATAACGACCACATCATCAACGAGATTTTTCTCCGTCTGGTATGGGAGAAATTAACTTTCCTCAACATAATTATTTATCCGTCTTATCGTTGTCCTACATGTAGGCATGTATCCAACACTTTCGCTCGTATCCGTATTCGCAGTCTAACAAAGGAGCAGAGAAGGAAATTGGCATTTTCTCGCATGCGGTCGTTGATATGCACACATACATGCATACATACACACATACGTGAAATCCGCATTCATCACCGCGGGCGTCTTGGATGATTTGATAAAACGCCGAAATGCGACATCGCATTCATTCACATCAATGTGTCACACAGCATAGTAGGCCATTCACAGTCTGCTTCGTCATTCGCTCGTTTCGTGCCACCCAGGGGTTCCTGAGGAAAGCTACGGCGTCTCCGGAATGGGAAATTCGGTAGAAGCAAGTGGATTATTTTATTTATCGGGTTCTGCTACTGTACCTTAGACAGTCAGTGCTAGTTCACCGCCGAATTTCACCATACCACGATTTGAATGCTGAGCTTAGCAGATCCTTTCGGAGCTTAGTAGTTTGAAAACCGCTGTCGCATAACACCACCTCCACATTTATCATTATGCCACCACGCACTGAATGAAAATTGGCCGAGATTGGCAAAGCGTGCACACTGCGGGTCTCGTGTCGTATATCGTTTTGCTGTGCCTGCTGTGATGAGACGCAGACGGGTATGCTACATATAGTGGATGTGGAGCGAATGTGGGCAATTATGTTGGCTCCAGGTACGAAGTCAACACTGGATATAGTCCATTAGCCAATAAGGCGGCGACCCTAGAAGTGCGAGTGAAGCCGGGAGCATTTCGTTACCGGGCATTTCTTCGCCATCATCAGTATGCTGAGAGTGTTTTTTTTTTTCGCTGGAAGGAAGTATAAAGGCCAGTATGGGATTTGATACGACTGTGCGAAGCGCGCAGTTGGAAGTACCAATTCCCACACACGTGTGGGTGTAAATTGAAATCCATTTGAGGTTGTGAAGACGACAGGCTGTTTACGTCGACTGTCTAACCAGCCTGTGGCTGCAACCAAGGAGTACTTTTAAATTATTCAGTTTTCCCGGGATATTTTTGGAATTATTCAAATCAGAAATTTAACTGCTTTGAGGCACTTCTTGAAAATGGCGTCACTAAGATGAATAATAAACAGTCTAATCAGAGAATGACAAGCTGACACAGCTTTATTCAATTAGGCTTTTATTTCTGTCGTGTTTCATCCGACGGTTTTTCATTATTACAGCGATGACATGTGCTGCTATACTAAGTATCATCTTGAAGCAAATTTTAAACTCAGTCCAATTTATGAAAATTTTGAGAAGATATATTTCTTGAGAACAGGGAAGTGCCAGACTGATCATAGAATATTCGAATGTGAAAAAAAAAATACTTCGGGTTGACAACTCGCTGGGATATTCGCTTGATTTGGCAGCGGTAAAAAATGATATTGTGCTGTAGTGCCGCAAAGGGAATTCAAGACCACATGGATGTCATAAATAATTTTGTCACAACATTGGGAGTTCTAGGCTTGGATAGGCATTTGTAATGCACGTTTCGGTGCCTATGACTTCAAAGAAAAAACACAAGCGACGAACCCACTGGATGGAACTTTGTAGTGGAGACGCATGGTTTTTCAGCTCCTCATTTCGACAAACAATTTATCTCAAAACTAAGCGACCATAGAATTATAATTTATAAACGCTTTATTCCGTTTCGCTTTTTGCAACAGTAAGAGGAGGTCTAGTGTTTCATGCTAGTTGCTGCATTGGAACGATCACTGGAATTCTGCAGAAGACAACCCACCGCATGATGGCAGTCAACTTTGGCACGTGCGCTGCCATGGGGTGCAAGTGTGCCGCCATTTACCACATTGTCAATGAGAGAAATATGTATCCAAAACGCCGAAACAGATCTCGCATTTCTTTCAGCTGATTCACTTTGGTTACAATACATAGTACTGATATCGTTTGTAGTAGAAAAGGGTGTAAATAAATAACAAAAAGGATGCGATGAATTGTAAAGAGCCCGAGTAACAATTCCAGGATTAGGGGGGTCCCGTAGCGTAGTTGGCTACACGTTCGCCTTATAAGCGAATGGTCATGGGTTCGATTCCCAGCCCACCAAATCTTCGTCAGTTGCCAGCAGCGCAGTCCGTACGGTGGCGTTTTGGGGAACGCGCCTCACCGATACGGCTGTCTGATGACGGCTGACAAAACTGTTCTTCTCGGAGGCACTCCTCCAACGTACTTCGATTAATGGCAACCGATCATTGGATTCACCACATGGACAAATGAACACAATGGACACACGATGATATGGACTGCAACGACAACAAAGACGAATCATGGACATCTAAAAATAGATTCTGTGTGGATTCTGTAGAGCAGAGTACCACAGTAGATCCCGGCACAGTAGCGGTTAAGAACACAGAGTGCCTACAAAATAAATATACGAATGAAAAAAAAAAACAATTCCAGGACTGCATAGATTTATTTAAGTTACATAACGGTTTTATCGGTATTACATTCCCAAGTCCCGAAACCATATTTTTGACAATTTGATGCGAACTATTTCAATAAACATCGGTCGATGCTGGTTTTCATAGCCATCATAGCATTAAACATTATGTGAAACGGTACGATCTTCCAAAATCAGGAAGTTTTAGAACTCCATTTACAATATGTAAAGCTGCTCACTGATATGGTCCGCACTACAAATTATATAATGTCCGCGAATAAAGTTTTCAATACAAACATAGAATCGGATAGGCTTGGCCTTACTCGGTACTTATTCTCAGTTCATCAATGCATGTCTACCATTTCGTATGCTAGATAGACGGACTTAATATACGCATGAGACCGCCTAATCAAGATGATCAAAGCGTCATCATTTTTTTTCTAGTGGAGAATCTAATATTGTCGATGTTTTCTTATATGTCCTGTTATTTTGAAGCTCGAGAACTTTCCTAAGTATCCCAGAAGTTATTGACTCCTCCGCACTACGGAGAAAGAAAAAGTTGTGATAGAAAGAAAACATGTTTTATAACTGCAAAGGGTTTCCTTCCAGTAGCATAGCAGGGAAGACTTGGATATAACTCCAAAATGGAAAGACAGCATCCATTTTTTTTTAATGAAAACGAATGACCAACCAACCAACCAACAACATTATCGGGCGTGAGCCATAACTGACTGAGTCCAACAAAAGTATCATCACTTATGTATATGTTGTCTTTCACCGCTGATCCTCCTTTAACAAAGCAAAGTACCGACATATTTTCTTAAATCTACAAATCAAAAATTTGGAATAACAGAATAGTTAGTAATATTGTATGGAATAAAAATGCATAATTTTGATTTTGTTGATGAAACATTTAATATTAGTGGTAAAGGGGGAGCAGGGACTATGTTCAAGGGTATGACGATCCCCTCCCAGGCCATCTGCGAGTTGTGGTGCCTGCCTAGGATGTGGTGGGGTTTGACAGTGGGCCCTGTTAAACTTCTATAAAAAGCTGCATGTATCCGCAAGTAGACTCCGCCAAAGCGACCGTGTGCCGCTCGAAGCGCACAAGCCCAAATCCTGGTGTTAGGTGGGACGCTAAACAGTCCTGACACGACGGCTCTCCGACGAGACAAGAGGTTTGCGCAGGTCCAATAAGCCGCCTTTAAAAACAACCATTACGAACGACATAGAAGATAATACGACTCGATACAATCGACAACGACCTAGGCGACGAATGAAGGATCACGATTGGAAGCTTGGAACAAGTAATTGCAAGTTGCTAGGCTTCGCAGGTTGCGACAGGATAATCTACGATGAATTACATCCCCGCAACTTCGACGTCGTAGTGCTGCAAGAAATCTGCTGGACTATCCACAGCTGGAGCAGACTTACGATGGATGCCCACTGCGGGACGTCAAAATCGTCATCGGTGACATTAACGCTCAGATAGGAAAGGACGAAATGTATAGACCGGTCATCGGACCGGATAGTCTGCACGCCGTATCGAACGACAACGGCCAACGATGCATAAACTTTGCAGCCTCCCGTGGAATGGTAGAATATCCACAAGGCCACATGGAGATCACCTAACCAAGAAACGGAAAACCAAATCGACCACGTTCTAATCGACGGTAAATTCTTCTCCGACATCACGAACGTCCGCACTTACCGCAGTGCGAATATTGAATCCGACCACTACCTCGTTGCAGTATGCCTGCGCTCAAAACTCTCGACGGTGTACAACACGCGTCGAAGTCGGACGCCGCGGCTTAACATTGGGCGGCTACAAGATGGTAGACTAGCCCATGAATACGCGCAACAGCTGGAAGTGGCACTTCCAACGGAAGAGCAGCGAGGCGCAGCGTCTCTAGAAGATGGGTGGAGAGATTCGATCCGCCATTGGTAGCACCGCAACCGCTGCACTTGGCACGGTGCCCCGGATCAGAGAAACGACTGGTATGACGGCGAATGTGAGCAGTTAGTGGAAGAGAAGAATGCAGCATGGGCGAGATTGCTGCAACACCGCACGAGGGCGAACGAGGCACGATATAAACAGGCGCGGAACAGACAAAACTCGATTTTCCGGAGGAAAAAGCGCCAGCAGGAAGATCGAGACCGTGAAGAGACGGAGCAACTGTACCGCGCTAATAACACACGAAGGTTCTACCGTACCGCGCTAATAACTGTAACTGTACCGCGCTAATAACACACGAAAACCGTTCACGTAAGGGCCACGTGCCACAGCCTGATATGTGTAAGGACATTAACGGGAACCTTCTTACGAACGAGCGTGAGGTGATCCGAAGGTGGCGGCAGCACTACGAAGAACACCTGAATGGCGATGTGGCAGACGAAGATGGCGGTATGGTAATGGACCTGGGAGAACGCGCGCAGGACCTAATCTTACCGGCTCCGAATCTCCGGGAAATCCAGGAGGAGATTGGCCGGCTGAAGAACAACAAAGCCCTTGGGATTGACCAACTACCAGGAGAGCTATTTAAACACGGTGATGAGGCACTGGCTAGAGCGCTGCACTGGGTCATTACCAAGATTTGGGAGGAGGAAGTTTTGCCGCAGGAGTGGATGGAAGGTGTCGTGTGTCCCATCTACAAAAAGGGCGATAAGCTGGATTGTAGCAACTACCGCGCAATCACATTGCTGAACGCCACCTACAAGATACTCTCCCAAATTTTATGCCGCCGACTAACACCAATTGCAAGAGAGTTCGTGGGGCAGTACCAGGCGGGATTTATGGGTGAACGCTCTACCACAGACCAGGTGTTCGCCATACGTCAGGTATTGCAGAAATGCCGCGAATACAACGTGCCCACACATCATCTATTTATCGACTTCAAAGCCGCATATGATACAATCGATCGGGACCAGCTGTGGCAGCTAATGCACGAAAACGGATTTCCGGATAAACTGATACGGTTGATCAAGGCGACGATGGATCGGGTGATGTGCGTAGTTCAAGTTTCAGGGGCATTCTCGAGTCCCTTCGAAACGCGTAGAGGGTTACGGCAAGGTGATGGTCTCTCGTGTCTGCTATTCAACATCGCTTTGGAGGGAGTAATACGAAGGGCAGGGATTGACACGAGTGGTACGATTTTCACGAAGTCCGTCCAGTTATTTGGTTTCGCCGACGACATTGATATCATGGCACGTGACTTTGAGAGGATGGAGGAAGTCTACATCAGACTGAAAAGCGAAGCAAAACGGATTGGACTAGTCATCAACACGTCGAAGACGAAGTACATGATAGGAAGAGGCTCAAGAGAGGTCAATGTAAGCCACCCACCACGAGTTTCTATAGGTGGTGACGAAATCGAAGTGGTTGAAGAATTCGTGTACTTGGGCTCACTGGTGACCGCCGATAACGATACCAGCAGAGAAATTCGGAGGCGCATAGTGGCTGGAAATCGTACGTACGATCGAATAGAGTTCGCCGCCGTACCAAACTGACTATCTACAAAACGCTTATAAGACCGGTAGTTCTCTACGGACACGAGACCTGGACGATGCTCGTGGAGGATCAACGCGCACTTGGAGTTTTCGAAAGGAAAGTGCCGCGTACCATCTATGGTGGGGTGCAGATGGCGGACGGTACGTGGAGGAGGCGAATGAACCACGAGTTGCATCAGCTGTTGGGAGAACCATCCATTGTTCACATCGCGAAAATCGGACGACTGCGGTGGGCCGGGCACGTAGCCAGAATGTCGGACAGTAACCCGGTGAAAATGGGTCTCGACAACGATCCAACGGGTACCAGAAGGCGAGGTGCGCAGCGGGCAGGGTGGATCGATCAGATTGTTTGTTTCGCGTGTTATTTAATTGGAACTTATAATTAAAAGTATTCAATTTTAACTTAATAAATACTCTTATATTTCAAGGAAGTATAAAAAAGCGACAAATAAACTGCAAAACAAATGTAAATCAAAAATTTCTTTTTTATAACTTGAGAAAAAAATTATTTTCGGATTGTTAGGTTTTATGTTCCACCCATCAAAAAATAATGCACTATTTTACAGTTAGGACATCTTCAGTTTTCCGTGAAGCTTAGATGTTTTTTAAACTCGACCACAGAGTTCTTTGTCGTGGAAACATTTCGATCTAAGTTCGAGCCGCCATTTCATCAATTTGGACGAGAGCTAAGATATGCTGAAAGCAGCAGTAAAGAGAAGAGATTGAGCTGTCATGTAAAAAGATCGTCTCAGTGGTTGGTAAAAATGTTTAAAAATCGCATTGGAAGATGGGTGTCCGAAATTTAACGTGGACAGGCTTTAAGTATTGAAAACTCTTGTCAATAATAATAAAAACTACCTAAGCGACAATTCCTCCTATTTGATTAATTGAATCTGTATAAAATCTAATTTCTCAATGCACTGGAAAAAAAATTCCCCTACGTACTTCAAATTAAACTTTCGATTACTTGGGTTTTTACCTTAGAAAAAACTTTTGGTTCCATTTGTCATAAGATTACAGTTCCCAATCAACCATGAACAATGCCGTCAAAAAAGTTATCTTTATATTTATATTCGTGAATTTGAATAATTGAGTTGAACAAAAACAGGACTACAAATAAGAAAACCGTTCCAGCAACACGTGCCGTCCGTTTCAATATAATGAAGATATACAAAAAAAATTAGTTAGTGTGTGTTTCATTTCCCAGCAAATAAATACTTCAACTATGAAAAAGGTACAATTTTTGCTTCTTAATTTTTTATACCAATACAAACAAGCAATGGATCCCTTTTCACTATTCTAGTATTTTTCATAGTTAACAAGTAGAGAAATATAAGTGCAGAGAAATCAAAAGTAACTCTGTATATTGTATATTGATAGCTGGAAACAATACATTTTTAATCTTACTTGATGCGCTCGTTCAAATAGCAAATAGAGCTCTGTGTTTGCTCCAGTGAAGGAAGCTTGTTGTGCCGATAATCCGCTGTTCCATCAATAATTTGAATCAATAATGGAAATTTAAATTGAATAAGCGCCTTGCTTTAAAAGTTCTTTCAACTTTTGTTTGCTTCCTGATCCAATGTTAATATCATATTTCGTAGAATGCTTGCTCCCGTAATGTCGCTTCAGATGATATTCCTTCAACTCAAATTATATTCCACGCTTTCCGAACATATTAAGCGTATCGGCTGTCCTTTGGTCAACGTAAACAAACTTTTCTTATACAAAAAAATATTTTAAGCTTTTAGTGGAATGTATTTATTTGTCATAAGACGAGTTTGTACAATTCCATTCAATTCCACTACTTTATTGTACCTTTGACAGATACGTATTTCGACCTCAACAGTAAGGTCGTCTTCAGTGTCTCGTACCTTACTGTTGAGGTCGAAATACGTATCTGTCAAAGGTACAATAAAGTAGTGGAATTTAATGGAATTGTACAAACTCGTCTTATGTCAAGTAAACTTTTCTTGTCAATCTTCACTGAAGAAACGCGATGTTCTACACTTAATGCAGCCATTTCAGATTATGTAAAATATCATTTTTGTTTCAAATTCAAATAAATGGTTTTGCATTAAACATCAGTGGCGCCATAATGAATTGGAATTGGTCGGTGTTTGTATTCGTATAGCGTGAAAACAGCTGAATGGATTTTCTTCATATCTTGAGGAAATCAACGTTAAAATCTCAGACGGGCTGATAAGATGAGTATTTAATAATATGAAAATCACGAGTAAATAAAGAAAATTGGGGAAAATAATATTATGATTTGTAAGCGAATTCTGCATAGGCAGTTCACAGTACGTACTTATTTATTTATTTATTTATTTATTTATTTATTTATTTATTTATTTATTTATTTAATCAGTCAAAATACATCGTCATTAAAAAAAAACAAACAAACAAACATTCATGATCACTATACAGTAACCTAGTCTAGGCAACAAAGTCGAATTGCTGGAACCTTTCGAACCTGGATACCATAAACCTAATGGGGTCATGTAGTCCATATCGGGTGTTGCAAGCGTCCGTCAGCAGGAAGTTTCGCCGTCTCAAGGATCTCTCCGGGACATAAATATTCATCTCAGAGAGAATAGCTGGAGCATCGAGCTCACCTCTCAGCACTTTACCGATAAAAGTGGCTTGCAGCGATGCCAGGTCAATTAAGTTGCATCGATGTTCATAAGGAGGAAGACGCACAGGATCACGCCAGGGAAGGTTCCGGAGAGCCAATCGAACAAATTTTCTCTGAACAGCCTCAATACGGTCAATCCAATTCTTGTTGTATGGGCACCACATCACTATAGAAGATTCCAAAATGGCACGAACTAAAGCACAGTAGAGTGATTTGAGGCAGAGAGGATCACGAAAATCATTGGATATCTTGAAGATAAAACCAAGCTGCTTGTGCGCCCTAGAAATCACATCTTCATAGTGAGACCGAAATGTCAGCTCCTTATCCATTATTACACCGAGATCTTTAACTTCAGTTTCGGGCACCGCAATCTACAGAAAGTAATGGTGTTGCATTTTCTCACGCAGAGTTCCAAACCATTCCGTTTGCTCCAGCTCTCAAAAGAATCCAATTCCAGACAATCATCTCTGCATGTAACGACCATGTACAATTTTTACATCATCCGCATAAAACACTCGCATACCGCGAGGCAATACAAACGCTGCATCGTTGACGAATAACGAAAAAAGCAATGGTTCTAAATTACTCCCCTGTGGGACTTTTGACACAATACGGAAGGAATCTGAATACTCCGAACCAATTCGCACTTTCATACAACTGTCTGATAGGTATGATTTAAACCAGCTCCCAAGTCCAGGCGACACTCCGAGTTTTCCAAGTTTGTGAAGGAGAATGCAGTGATTCACGAGATCAAACGCTGACTTAAAGTCTGTATAAACCACGTCAACTTGTTTGCCTGCATCCATTGAGCGGATGCACAAAGACGAGAACTCGACAAGGTTAGTAGTCACTGACCGTTTTGGAAAGAACCCATGTTGAGCAGTAGAGATGTGAGCCTTGCAGGTTCCGAAGAGAGCTTTGTTCATGATTATTTCGAAAACTTTCGAACAGGCGCTTAACGATCACTTGTCAAAAAGCTCAAAATAATTTTCTTAACGCTTAACGATGTTATACCCCTATAGTTCGCAATGTCACATCTGTCTCCCTTCTTGTAGGTTGGAGATAGGAATGACGTTTTCCACGCGATGGGAAAGGTCGCCCTCTGAATGGAACGATGGAATGCCATCCGGTCCGGGTGTTCCGGAGCTTTTGGAGTGCCTGTAGTACTTGTTCTTCAGAAATTTCAAAAATTCCAAAATCGAAGCGATCCAACGGAGTATCTCGGAGGGCTTCAACTACTTGAGATGGGCCGAGTACTGCATTCGTAAAAGCCTTCTTGAAATGCTGGGCAAATAGTATGCACTTTTCAGATGCCGTGTCTGCAGATAAGTCACCATAATGCATGCTTGTACGTAGCCCATTTTCTTTGCGTTTCGTTTGGACAAAGGACCAAAATTTTTTTGGGTTTAATCGCTGACTCCTCTGCGTACGATCAATATACCTTGCATATGATAAACGGTAGTATATTTGTTGCTATCTAACTCAAAACAACGCTTAGAGTGCGGAGTACGATTATGGTTGTACTTCCGAAGGGCAGACTGCTTACATCTTTTCAGCTTACGGAGATATCTGTTTGTCCATGGAGGTTTCAGCGGAGGTCGCATGAGTGGTTCATGTATCATGTACACTGAATTTCGCGGTTGAATATGCCGATGGCTAATATCATCCAGATCCCGATCGGAATCTAGGAAGCGCCAATCAATTGATAATAGGACGGATGCTAGAAGATCATAATCGGCACGTAGAAAATCAAACTGAACCCTATCAAGAGATTGTTCAAATTGCAGCTGTAAATCCATTACTATACCGACCTCAATTGTTGGATGAGCAATATCGGCAACAACCAGATGTTCCACTGCTTCAGAAACGCAGCAGACTGGTAACGTCCTGTCATTTTGGTTTAGTCCAGATAGAATGGATTCGACGGAGTCAACATGCTCTTGGATCATATTGAGATCATCTCTCCGGTCAGGTGGTAGATAGAGAACTCCAACACTAACGAAACAGTCTGTCAGCTTTATTTTCACCCACAGTTGTTCCAGGCATCCGCTAACTGAATTCGGATCCGCACAGGAACGCAGAGCAGACGAAACAGCAATTAGTACACCTCCTCCTCTAGTTTTCCTGCTGTTAAGCGCATTCCGATCAGTTCTATACACCGTGAAAGAGTCGCCGAAAAGTTGTGTAGATAGAATGCAATCATCGAGCCAAGTCTCGGTTAATACGATGACATCATATTATTTCGAATTTGAAGCTGGCAAAAAGAATGAATCGATCTTAGTACGGAGACCCCTCACATTTTGGTAATAAACGGGCAACTCGGATAGCGGGACAGTGGACATAATGCTGTGAATAGGTTGTTGGGAGCTGTTTGAACGCATTAAAGCACCAGCTCGAGTTGAACCTGAGGACGAAGCAGGTGCCAAAATGGCCATGGTACTGGGTTGTGAAGCAGCTGGACAACTGAAAATAGGTAACCTATCAGGAGGTGGCCTGTTCGCATAGAGATCATACTTGCCTGAGCATGGCTGTTGGAAGGTCCCTTCACCTGCCTCAAACACAAGGCCGGGACGGCTGAACAACGCAGGCTGGATTGGCTCGCCTGTGATGAGCGGATAGGAACTTTCCACAAACTTGAAGGTCGGAGTAATGGAGTTTCCCATTGTCAGCATATTCTCCTAATTGCTAGGTAGAAAAATCTACTCGTTGTCGGGCCGACTTAAGTCGCTTGGCGAAAATGGGACAGTCGGTACTCCAAGAGGCGTGGTTAACTTCAAGCAGTTGGTCGTAGGGCGAGCTCCGTTTTGTATTCATTACATGACAGTTATTGCATTTTAAATAATCAGCAAGACACTCATTGACCTGATGATCACCAGCACATCTAGGGCAGCATGAAGGGTTTTTGCAGGAGGCAGCTTTATGACCATATTCCGAGCAATTACAACAACGCAACACATCAGTTGCCTCTACGACTCTGCACCTTCCCATCCTATGTTTACTCGCTGCCGTTTGATCAAACCGTCGAACCCACGAGCGTCCGTTTCTAAAATTACTGACATATGGTTGCTTTTTTGTGACTCCTTTTTTTGCATTCGGATTAATTTCAGATCGAGCTTATCCGTTCCTGGGTTCTGCTTTCTAAACTTAGAGATTCCTTTTCGCCAATATCCTTAGAAAATCCAATTATTTTAACTCTTGGGCTCAAGGGCTTCTGGCTTTCAACGTAATAATTCTCTTTAAGTATATTATTAAAAGCGGCTGAAGCTTACTTCACAGCGTGGTCGCTGGTCTCACACCTCACAGTAACATCACCATTTTCCCTTAAGCGAACATCCTTCACGGAAAATTCCGCGGGGTCAAGACTAGCACAGATATCCGTCTTAGTTACCTCTGAGGATTGTTCGCGCTTGGGTTTGAAAAGAACAGTTTGTTCAGTTTTGTTGACCGCATTTGACACATTTGCAGTTGCGAGATAGGGTCTGGAAATTTCACAGGTACTGGGAGAGTTAAGGGAGAACGTTCTGATTTTTTATTATCGATTCTGCGGCGCTTGCCGGAGCGGAGTAGGCCACCTTCTTCATAAATAGTAGCAGTAGCTTTTGAACTTTCCATAATTTGTACACTGTCAGAATGGTCCGACGTATTCTCGTCTACTATGCAGGACAGCTTGCGTTATGAAGATTTTTTTTACACGCCGTGGGTCACATGAAATTGAGCTGCGGGTTGGATTCGGTCCGCATGTCGTACGTTGGACGCCTCTATACGCTCCGTGTACTGTGATGCCGCCGCCAAATGGCTTGGTGTTCGAGAAAGCTGCATTTTTCTGTAATTCGTATCACATGTGATAGGTTCATTGGTTCATTTAACTACAATGGTAAATATGGTAAATTTGCATTGCCAATGTCATCAGATCGGATCCTTATTCAGGTACAGTCAACTTTCTCGGTATCGATATTGAAGGAGTCATCAGTTGTAAACTTGAAAAACAAATATGAATGGAACGTTGTTTTCGAGAGTTCTTCTTCTTCTTCTTCTTGGCATTACATCCCCACACTGGGACAGAGCCGCCTCGCAGCTTAGTGTTCATTAAGCACTTCCACAGTTATTAACTGCGAGGTTTCTAAGCCAGGTTACCATTTTTGCATTCGTATATCATGAGGCTAGCACGATGATACTTCTATGCCCAGGGAAGTCGAGACAATTTCCAATCCAAAAATTGCCTAGACCGGCACCGGGAATCGAACCCAGCCACCCTCAGCATGGTCTTGCTTTGTAGCCGCGCGTCTTACCGCACGGCTAAGGAGGGCCCCTTTCGAGAGTTAGTTTCAAATTTTTTTTTCTGCTAATATCAACTAAAATGTATAGAGATGGGTTCGAAACTTCATTTTAAGAAAGATCTTCTGTTTTAGATTCACAATAAATAAAAAGAAATCTCCAACCAATTTTACAAGGCCAGCGTTGTCTGGCAACAGACAAGCGCCCTTAGAGTGCACTGACTATATTACACAGTGTGCCTTGTCTGCTACTGCTACTACTGTTCTCAATCTCAATCAGTGTGCAGTTCCGCTTGGCCTTGGCGTCGTCAGCCGTCAGCCGCCCACACACATCGCCTTTGGAAAGACGCTGCAATAAGCTGGATATCATCCTTATCCGGCCGTTTCGCATCCATTATGGCAAACTATCTGGGGGAGTACGGTACATCCGCTACAGTCATATGATTCATATATTACAGGCAACAACGAAAACTGATACAGAAATGCGTGTAAGAGAACACTTTCACATGTTCCCATTTCTATTATATTTTTTTTTATATTTGGCAAATATCGTGCATTTTGAGCTATACGCTTCCACTTAGTCTATCGTTGCTATCATATGTGCTTGAGTTGATGGGCAACAAAACAACTTGAACTTTACTACATGATACCAATAATGTTTCGTAAGGAACGAATTTCTCGTCTGCCAAATTGTTCACCCAAAGACCGACCTCGGATAGGCCACATAATAGTAGTCGCATCTGCCTTCCATCTAAAAGAAACTCCAATTGAGGTTAAAAAGGTGCCCTTCCCAACACCTTCGCCGCTGTTATCTTTGTTACAACGGCTTATGACGGATTTGCCCGGCATCTCAATACCCGATTTTACGATAAGCTAATTTACGTTGCTATCACGGTCAGCTTTGATGTGATTATGCCCGACCGTGCGCCTCCTTCGTTTCGTTTCACATAAAGAAAACATAAAGGCAGTCAGTGGCATCGAGCTTTGCCATTCTGCACATCAAAGCATCCAAAGAAAACCACCGAACCAACCGGAAGTATACCGGAGCTAATTAATCCTTTATCAGGGCGGGGAATCTTAGAAGAGAGTAACCCGGAGCTGGAAAACGTTTTTTTTTGCCTTCATGTCTGTTTATGACGATAAAGAAGGGTAAATAGGCGTAAAGCCATTGATATAGACGCTGTATGAGCAGAACTTAGTCATCAAGTGCCGGTCCTGCGGACAAAAACGTCGGGTGGCTGGCAATAATTAATTGCATTACGATGGACACGTCTTGTGTTGTGCCTAGGGCGGATGGTCGGAAAGTGGAATTGAGTGCTTTGGCTTTGGCTAGAAAGACAGGATGCTCGTCGGCTGGGAGGGGCGTTCTTTGTGTTGAAGAGGCTGTGCTAATTAGAGAGATTTTTGCGCCAATCAATATTACTTGTGCCTGCAAATTGGATGATAAAAGGGATTGAACCTTTTATTCGATTTTGTTTAATGTTCAATTTGTGGAAAACATCCAAATTTATTAAACTTTGTTATATTCACAGTTGCACCCGGCCTTGGTCTTTAACATCTGTCCGAAAGAATTTTAGCAATAATTTATTAAAAGTATTTTAATTAAAATGCAATGTTTGTTATGTAAATAACGGTCTATGTATAAATCAATCACAAGCGTCCGTAACATAAATAGGGTTACTGCTTCGGACTTTATCACAAAGCTTTCACTTTCATATTCATCCCATCAAAAACAAAGCAGTGAAAAGGAATTTGATTTGTTTCTCATTTTTGTGATTTTTTCAGCACACATGTAAGCAAAAAGAAGCAACGAGATTGATGTTATATTTCTTTGTTTTGCAATGAGATGAATATATGTGAGTGAGATGGAAATGGGAACAGTTCCCTTATATAACTTCATATGACTCCTATTTGCTCCTATCTATGGCTACTGTTTGTTATCAAATTTCATTTTTCAAATCTCCTACATAGTAGCTCTCAGCATACCGCTTAAATTGCATAAGATATTTTGACTTCTACTTTATAGTATATGCAACAGAGAGACCTTCCCATTCATTTATATAAGCACGTTTTTTCAGAGCTGTAGTGCTCTATTTGATGGAGCGGAATTGTTTTCGCGGGGGATTATATTTTACCGCCAACAAAAATACTTTAATCCTACTTGCGGTCCATCAACAAAATACTGTTGCAATCGCCATATCCGTACCAATAAACAAGCACAGAACCTATAATACAGTTCGCTTTTATTTTCCCTCTCTCTATCATTCCATGTCTCCGGATTACAGTGCACCCTTCAATGGTTCGTTGAGTTCAGTTGCACAAATTGCTTCGGACAAAGGACGACGGCAACAGCGACAGTCACACATACAATATGTCGGTGTGATACGGTCCCCGGAGAAAAGCCAATCCAGGAGATGACCATCATGGATGGTGGTAGTAGCAGTGGGGGTGTATGGCAGCAACAACAACAACAACAGATGCAGCAACAGCAGCAGCAACAACAACAGCAAAACCAACAGCAAACGCCACAACACCATCATCATTATCATCATCATCAGCAGCAGCAGCAACAACAGCAGCAGAATCAATTCGGTAGCAATGGATGTTCGCCCTCGATTGGGTCGTCGACTTCTGGTGGCACAGGGCAGTTTCCGGCTTCGTTCCCGGACAGCTTCAAAGACTTTTTCGCCATGCTCAACGAGGAGGACGACCACGTGGATGTGTTTTCCAACATACTGGAGGATAAGGTGAGTGGGAGTTTATTTGGTTTTGAAGTTTAATATCAACTGATGTGTAGTAGTTTTTGATGTTGTACTGTGAGTATTTCTGAATTTCTTGAAATCGATGACGACGAATGATATTTTTAAAGCCTTCAGACCCACGTGTTACGTCCATTATATGTACAAATTAAATTGCAGTGTCTCTTTTCCCAGTAGAAGATTTCATCAGTTTTTTTGGGATTAATTAGACTTAATAAATGAGAGAAGTCAACTTATATTCCATCGAATCTATGACAGCAGGTCAGAAGACAAAAGCTCGAAAGGTCAAAAGGTCGAGAAGATAAAATGTCGAAAGAGACGAAAGGTCGAAATGCCAAAAGGTCGAAAGGGATAAAAGGTCGAAAAGGACAAAAGGTCAAAGGGACAAAAGGTTAAAAAAGAAGGAAGTAGCAATGATGAAGGAAGAAGGAATAGGAAAGACGAAAGAAGGTAGAAAGAAGAAGGAAGCAGAAATAAGGAACAAAGAATAAATAAGAAAGAAGAGGGAAGAATGGGAAGAAGGATGAAAGAAGAATGGAGATAGAAGAAGGAATAAGGAAAAAGGCAGAAAGAAGAGGAAGAAGAAAATAAGAAAAAAGTAGTAAGCATTTTGAAACAAAAAACAAGGAAAAAAGAGAAAAAAGAGGAAACAAGGAAAAGGAGAAAGGAAAAGTAAGAAGGAGAAAGGAAGAAGAGAGGCAAGGATAGAGAAAAGGAAAGACAGGGAAGAAAGAGGAAGGAAAAAGAGAGAAGGAGGGAGGAAGTTCGTTTCAACCTTTTGTCTTTTTCGACCCTTTCAACCTTTTTCTTTCTTCCTTCTAACTCTTCTCACTTTTTGTCTTGCGACCTTTTATCCCTATCTTATCTCATCGTAACAAATCTATTTTTTATTCTGCCTTTATTTTATTTTATCAATGGGTTAGAAGAGTGTTTCAACGTTCATTAAGTTTGCATGACGGTGAACTATCTTCGGAGTCTTGTGAAGATCAAACCAAAAACAAGCCACTGACTGTAACTATCCGTGTACGAAATGTTGCTGAGTTAACCCTTTCAGGACCACGACACTATATTTTTTTCGTCATTCCAAACTTGAACATGTATTCAACTATGTTCATATATTCCTGAAGAACAAGAGACATGGTAAGATGGTTTTGGGATATCTTGGGTCATCCAAACCGCCATTGAGTTCAGAGTTTGCGATCTACAGCCACGACACTAGCTTTTCTCTTTACTAGAAGCTTGGATAGGGTTATGAAAAGGTGAGTTGACATTCGGGAAGTAGCGCCTAACATAGCTCTGGTCCTCACAAGTTCCAATACTCACGCTTCCAAGAGCCTTCCGATGACAATTGACCGCCAGCTAAGGGTTGCGTACTTAACTGGTAGTAAAGCCCGGGCACTGTTGTCCTTCTGACATCAGCTGGAGTGAGAAGGTGCGTCCTGTGGGGTCTGCCCAGGATGTGGTGTGGTTTGACGGTGAACACGCTCCCCGGCATCGTGGATTTGGCTTCCCACTAAGCGCTCAAGCACACTCTGCGTGTATGAAGTGGAAACCTATAAGTGAAAGGATAATCTTTGCTAGATTCAGAACATGGGTCCGAAACCTTACTATAATCCAATGTTATGCGCCAACTGATGGTGCCGATCTGCAAGACAAAGAGAACTTCTATAGTCAACTCAATGCCGTCGTAGATAGAATTCCGAAGGGTGATATCAATATCCGAATGGGCGACTTCAATGCGAAGATCGGATCCGACATCTCGAACCATGATCGCATTATGGGATGCCATGGTCTCGGATAAATGACCTGAAGCGGAGAGCTGTTCGTAGAATTTTGTGGTAATAACGACCGGTTCACAAAGTCACGTGGGTCTCCCGTGAAAATGGAAACGATCTCTATGATCATCACCTCCTCATCGGCAAAGTACGTCTTCACATTGCGCGGATTCGTCGGCAGGAGGAAAGAGTTGGACGACGATTCAACACACGCCGACTGGAAGATGCCACGGTGAAACGGTCCTTCGTTGAAGAACTAGAGACGCGTCCTGCAGATATTCCGGAAGGTGGCAGCGGCAGACCAGTGGACCGCCATCAAGAATACCTTCAACGCCACCAGTGAGAATAATCTGGGCAAACTGCGCACCCAGGGAAAACAATGGATCACCGATGAGACCTGGAGGAAGATAGAGGAGCGAAGAGAAGCCAAAGCCGCGATAGAGCGATCAAAAGCCAGAGGAACCAAAGTCTTAGCCCGTCAACGATACGCGGCTCTTGAGAAGGAAGTGAAACGCTCATGTCGACGGGACAAGCGAGCGTGGGCGTACTCTCTGGCCGACGAAGAAGAGAGAGAGCCGCAGCAACCGGGGACATTCGCTTCCTCTACGATATCTCACGACGCTTAGGCGGGGCGAAAATGAATTCAATGATACCTGTGAAAGACGCGAATAATCAGTTATTGACCTACCCAACTAACCAGCTGAAACGCTGGTTCGAGCACTCCGAACAACTTTTTCAAGTGCCAGCCAGGCTACCACCACCTCGGTATGATCCGACGGATAACACGCATCAATACCGAAGCTCCATCACTGCTAGAGCTACAAACAGCCATTCAAAGTATGAAATCGATTAAAGCCCCAGGGGTCGATCGCATATCAGCCGAGATGCTCACAGCTGAACCCACGACATCCGCTTAACTACTGTATCGTTTTTTTCGTAACATCTGGGACACCGCAACTTTCCCGGTCGACTTGATGCAAGGTATCTTAGTGAAGGTGCCCAAAAAGGGTGTCCTGACTGTATGCGATAACTGGCACGAGGCATTATGTTGCTGTGTACCGTTCTCAAAGTTCCATGCAAAGTTATCCTAGCCTGGATTCAGGAAAAGATCGATGCGACTCTCCGGCGGCAGCAGGCCGGATTTCGTGCCGGAAGATCCTGTGTGAACCATATTGTCACGCTCTGTATCATTCTGGAGCAGGTCAACGAATTCCAAGAGTCCCTTTATCTGGTATTCATTGACTACGAAAAAGCTTTCGACCGTCTCAATCACGAGAATATGTGGGGCGCCCTGAGACGCAAGGGAATCCCTGAGAAAATCATCCTCCTTATCGAGGCAGAGTACGAGGCCTTCTCGTGTAGAGTGCTGCTCAATGGGGTCTTGTCAGATCCTAACCGGGTCACAAGCCAATATGGGTGCGGCCGAAATGGTGGCTCCGGTGACGAACGAAGAGTTACTTGCGGTGGCCAAATCCCGAACAAAGCTATAATGCCTGATGGAGTTCCGAACCGCGCTCTCAAGGCAGCAATAATAGCGAACCCGAACATGTTCAGGCTAGCTATGCAAAGATATCTAGATTAGTGTAGATTCACCGAAAGATGGGAAAGACAGAAACTGGTGTTGTTGCCGAAGGCCAGGAAACCGCCGGGCGACCCATCGGCGCATAGACCAATCTGCCTTATAGACACGACGGGCAAGTTGCTAGAGAGGATCATCCTCAACAGGCTGACCCCGTACTCAAAGGGTACGAACGGCATGTGTAGCAACCAGTTCGGTTTTCGCAAGCGTAAGTCCTCGTTGGACGCTATAAACTCGGTGGTAAAGACCGCCGAGATAGCGATCCAACAGAAAAGGCGAGGTATTCGATACTGTGCGTTAGTGACACTTGTTGTGAAGAACGCATTCAACAGCGCAAGCTGGGATGCCATCGCGCTCTCGTTACACCGGCTTAGCCTGCCGGTGGGCCTGTACCGGATTTTGGAAAGCTATTTCCAGAACCTTGTACTATTAAACGCGACCGATGCCGGTCAGAGAAGCGTACTTATTACCGCAGGAGTTCCGCAAGGTTCAATACTGGGCCCGGTACTATGGAACCTTATGTATGACGGGGTTCTGAAGCTTAAATTCCATCCTGGTGTTAAGATCGTCGGTTTCGCAGATGACGTAACCTTGGAGGTCTACGGGGAGTCAATTCCCGAGGTAGAACTGACCGCAGCACACGCGACCAGCACGGTGGAGGATTGAATGAGTGCTAGAGGACTGAAACTCGCTCAACATAAGACGGAGGTGGTTATAGTCAACAACCGCAAGTCGGTTCAACATGCAGTGATTCACGTGGGTGAAGTCGCGATCGCATCAAAGCGGAGTTTGAAGCTCCTTGGGATCGTAATAGACGACCAGCTGACCTTCGCCAGCCATGTCGACTACGCGTGCAAGAGGGCTTCGATTGCTGTGTTACCGTTTTGGGTACTTCACCTTAGGATCCAACCATAGCAATGTATAGGTAGCGTAGATATTTAGATAGAGAGTATTACAAATGTCATGCATACTACTGTTCAGGACGAATTAATATTTTATAGGTTGTATAAAAGTTTGTATACAAGTTTTTGAAGTAGTTCTCTAATAAGAAAAAATATAAGTAATCCACTCTCTAAATTCAACTGTTAATTTGAATAACAATTAGAATTGTAACGCACATAACGCGAAACACACATACAAGGGGTGGGGTGGATGAAACATACAGTGGAATAACGAATGGATCCAAACGAGGGGCAAAGAGGATATTTAGAAAGGATGAGGAAGTGGAGGGGAGATAGGAAATGGGTTTGCTACAATTGAGTCGGGATCAGCTCTGTCTTTTCCACTCGAGCCTTTGGACAACCAAGATCGTTTCGGAGTTTCGGAAAGTTTAAAGAAATCTTTTAAGGTTGTGACTGTGAGACTTCAATTATAAAACCATTTGAAGTTAGTTTGTTAGTGAGTGGAAATAATACCCGCGAAGAAGCATAAATCGAGCCAGGTAACCATACCTATTGGGAATAAAAAGTGCAACCCTAAGACCTCCCCAACTTTCCCTCAGGACCCATTAAGTGTTGGCTTAGACCCTGAGCCAGTGTGTGGCCACGTTGTCAGCGCCACCGCCAACTCATAGCCTCGGAGAATAGGCTCCAATCCCGTGACCCTGTCGGTTCGCCAAGCACGTGTGGCGATATCCTGTAGCGAGGTCTGCCCTATCCCTGTGCTACGACCCACGAGAGAAAGATACCGTGATTGACATCCCGCGCGATATCGGACGCCCCCAAGCGCATGCGATTCCACGATTCCGACTACGCTGCAACGCCCAGCTTTGCCCAGAAACCTCCACCATCGCCGGCTGGCCCAGCATACACTTACACACCTACACTAAAAGTAAGTTCAATAAAAAAATCTAAAACTAAAAGTGAAAAAAACTGAGTGTTTGAACTTCTGATCAGCGCAAAGAGCCGACCCTGAAAAAAGAGTTTGGGAACCCCTGGTGGCAAGGCCTGTGAGGTCTCGTCCCCAGCGTCCGCATTGGTTAGGTCCCCGTAGTGAGGGTACCCGCGATAATAATTGCCGCCCAGCTAAAAGAGAAGCGAAACTGATCAGAAGTTCGAAGGGAGTGCGAAGGATTTGTAGAACTACCTAATTTATCAAAAAAAGCTTATCAGGTGCTCGGGTTAGTGAATAGGTAGGGTATCTGATCTATGTAGTGCGAGACACACTTTCTGTAGAAATCACTGATAGAGCTGCGCTTCTACTAGTGCGCGAACGTCGTTTAGAATAATTAATTTGAAGCAAAGTGTGCTAAATAGGTGCGCGCGAACAAATTCTAGATTTTTAAATTTTTTTTTTTCATTGATGGGTTTTGACTCAACAATATCATAGAATAAGCAATTTTCACGAACGCTACCTCTCTCGGATAAATAAAAATACGAGCTGTACATCAGACAGTGTGACTGTGTTGAATTTTGAAGAAATGGATTTGCAATCGGCATACCGGCACATGGAGGTGTCTCATCTCGCCATAGACGAGGTGAAACATGAGCTTTTGATCAGTGTTGAGAAATGAGTGAGCATCGCTTGAAACTTGCTCACTCACTCACGAGTTTGAGTATTCCAATTCAAACTCACTGTGAGTATACTCACACGTGAGTTTGAACTGTAATACTCATACTCACGAGTGAGTATGAAGAATTCATTTACTCACTCACCAGTAATTTTTACTCACAATATACTTCAACGAAAAATAATTGTACCAATTTCCTTTTGAATTTGTGCATTTGAAGTAGGGGGAATGACGGCTTTGGCAGGTTTTGTTCTATTATTGGCAGGGGAGTTTTTTATGACTGACTATGCTCAAATTTGGCATAAACATTCTTTGCATATCAAAGAATATTGTGGCCAAATTTCATAAAATTTGGTCGACAAAAACCCCCCTGACAATACTAGAACAAAACCTGCCAAAGCCGTCTTTCCCCTAGGTGGTTTTTTTTAATTATTATACCCTCATCTACTTTGGTAGACATAGTCAACACATATTTATATCAGTCTAACAATGTGCGTATTTAAGAATTAAAGATGCATTGATGGTGAAATTGTACCTAACGGTAGAAATTTCGTCTCAAGAATATATGCTGCAGTGCATAAACCTGTCGGTTTCCTATAGCGCATGATTTAGACCTAACATTTGTTGTTGACACAAATCTAGAAAGCTTCATAATCATACATGTTCCATGGAGCTTATACGGTGGACGGTGGTTTCCGACTGAAATGTGATTCCCAGGGAATCAATTTTTCTTCGATGCGCATGCGAAACAAGCGACAAAAGAGAACCAACGACAAAGCTTTGTTTTTGTCGGAGATAATAATGACAAAGATCCGAAATTTTTTGTCAGCAACAAAAGAGAAGGCAATTTTGTTGCTAACTTTTCATCCCGTTGTCAGTAACAAACTCTGTTGACAACAAAGGGTATATTATTAGGCGTTGCTCGAATATTGATTCCCTGGTGGTTCCCAAACTTGGTACCGATTTGGGACTGTTCTGGTGGGCCACGTCTGAAAGCAGATGGTTCAAATACGGCAATACTGCTTGCACCTCGTCACCGTGACCAAATGAATTATATTCATATACTGCAAGTGATACTGTTGGGCTGCCAAACTTGGTCCTACTACTAGGCGATTTTACTGGCGCAGTTTTTATCGGCAAGGCAAATGTGAGATGCTCGGACTTCTCAAAAGATGTCGACTTTAGCCTGCATGCAGATCGTTTTTCGTTTAGCAAATTTACTGACTATATTTTGCATGCTCTGCGGAAAGTTGATAACGTAATCCTCTTCTCGGGATTTCCAGATACTTCCCTGAGAACAAGTTGTCCTTTTCCAAAATGTACAATCCACAAATGCCGGTACATATATCTACATGAAATCGAGATACAAAGTTTAGGTCAGAGTAGTCTAAATGAATTGTCGTTTATTTGGTATCAATACATTTATTTGGAACAAATACCCTTCTTCCATCACTTTTTATTGCATTTTTGCCGCTGATAGTGTTCCTGGTGTAGTTTCTACTTTGATGCCTCTAAATTCCAAATTGAATCTGGCCAGCTTTTAGACCTTGCGTTCCGTTGGAAATTCTGGCTATGTCTGCCCATTATTGCATTAATATGTATCTTATGTGGCAAGCACAATTAATACACTGCTGTTATACGTATAATTGTCCCATGTATAAAGGGAATCCTAGCAAATGGGACAAATATGCGTATGACGGCAGTACAGTAACAGAAACAATTACTTAGTAGCAAAAAAAAATCAAGTTAAAATACTCGAAGCGCGTTCTCAGATCATTGTAGTTATGATCAATCGACTGTTCATTGTGACTTAAACGTTTAAACCCCTAGTAAACCAAAGAATTGATATGCGGGCCTGTTTGGGGTAAGACCAACATGATTTTTTTTCATGAAATATGATTATCTAATACATAACGATTAAATGATAAAACAAACTTACATTTGTATTGATTCTGGGAATTATAACTGCTCCTTGCACAACGGGGAGAATTACGTGGAAGACACGCATTGGACGGCAATCGCCATTGGAGGCAAGTTTGATTAGTATAATTTGTGGAAGTTTTAAATACAAGAAATTGCTGTTGGCGCAATATAAGGCAGCAGCAGCTACAGCTACATCAGAAAGACAGACTTTAAAAAGTGTCGTCGTATATTGACCTTACTCGTATGTGGCGACTAAACTGCGGCTGCAAGCGAGCAAGGTGGGCTGACCAGGTGCACAATGACTTGGCGAGTATGGGGCGCAATCGAGGATTAAGAGATGCAGCCTCGAACCGTGTATTGTGGCGTCAGTGTTGATTCAGTGCTATCTATGTAAATGTAAGCTGAATAAATGAAATGCGGCGGCTAAAAACTCTCGTCGGCAGCTGTATATCGGGAAAAGCCGTGGTAATCTGGAGAAATACAGGCCGATTTCCTCTAGGCCGTATAAAGATTCTTGGACCGTCTGAAATAATATTGACATGCTTTGGAAGCGGAATAGGCCAGGTAAATGCAATTTGTGATTCCACATTCACGATTGCCGATGTGGTCATAGGAATTCTCGATGCTGCAAAATGTTGAATTGAATTAATTAAAAATTGTCAAATAATAAAAACATTTAACTCACCATAAGTAGGGGGCACCCATGCTTTTAGGTAAGAAAATCATTCTCTGAAAATTTCAGCCTGATCGGTTATTGCATAAGCTGGCGCAATTGATTTGAAGTTAATATGGGGGTTTCAGCCAAAATATATGAGGAAATACACCCCTGTTACTATTTCGTACAGGAAATTGGATGGAAAAGCCCGATTGAGCCCAGATTTGCACGAAATGAAGTTAACATATAATGAACAATTCGACATAAAATTCTACTATGATTAAATAAACTTTAAATTAGTTTTTAGCTGATTCATTTGGAGTTTGGCACTTTGAAATTCATTCAGCCTTGAAAACAAGCGCATGTAATCGAAGGTAGCTGCGATATGTGTTGTGGCGCGCGTGCAGTTACTTATGTTTCAGTGCGCGCGAAATCACGCATCGCAGGCACCTTTGATTGCATGCGTATGTTCTCATGGCAATTAATGAATTTCAAAGTGCTCAACCAAACTCCAAATAAATCAGGCAAAAACTGATTTAAAGTTTATTTAGTAATACCTAGTAGAATTTTATGTCGAATTGTTCATGGGCATGTTAACTTCATTTCCTGCAAATCTGGGCTCAATCGGGCTCTTCCATCCAATTTCCTGTACGAAATAGTAACAGAGGTGTATTTTCCCATATATTTCGGCTGAAACCTCCATATTAACTTCAAATCAATTGCGCCAGCTTATGCAATAACCGATCAGGCTGAAATTTTCAGAGAATGATTTTCTTACCTAAAGGCAAAATCCTGGAGGGTGCCCCGTAGAATCCGACGACTTTTTTTTTCTCCCCATACTAGGCTAAGCCACTTTACTGTGCATATGCACAGCCACGAGATTTAACAAAAAAAAATTTTCGTACGGCCGAGTTGTCGAATAATATGCAATTAATTGTCTACGGATACGTTTGACTAAAAATCTTATTTTGAAACAGTACAATCTACTGGTTATATTAATATTTCCTAACTTCACCGTGTTCATGACGTTCTAGGATTTCGTAAGGCCTTGATTGCACAAGTCTGATATTTTTCCCTGATAGGAGCAATAAATTTTTGCTGAAGACAGTGCCAGTGTACACTTTTATCCATCGTGTGATTTTATAAAAGATATTTTAGTTACTAGATAAAGATTGTCGCTATCGTGAGTGCTGCCGAATATTTAAAACCCTGGTGATCGGACGTGTTTCAGGTAGGATTTAAAACATTCGTAAAATCCGAGTTTTTGGTTCTGATTTTAATGTTCGGTGAATAAGTGTGCGGTTGGACGTGTGTTGTATATAATACGAATCATTTGTAAAACCCAAGATACTTTGATCTCCTTTGGACGGTTTGTAAGAAAATTGATGAATATGTTTTAATATTTTTTTTCAGCATATACTGTTATTGACAAACGCTCTATATTGTCGAATAGAGGTATGGCTATGGCTATGAAGGTAGTATGGGTTCCCTGCATCTTCACTAGTAGATGTTGAACTAACATTCCTTCCCTTCCTTCCGTGATTGTAAGGACGTGGCTAGGTATACAACTGCTACTGTATAGGAAAAGGTACTAATTCCAAGTACCAATTTGCGACAATATACAGTAGATTGCTCATTTGAGCATTGTATAGCCACCCACGATTTGTACAACCACATATGCTATGCTATGCTAGATAAAGATTGTCGCTGTCGTCGCTGTCCGGAACATCTTTTGCTGGCGAGGATAGGGGAGCTAAATGTCAAAGAAGGAAAATTCATACGATTTGACAGCTTGTTACCCAACATGTTTCGGACAGCAGAACAAAGGGAACCGAAGCGACAATCTTTATCCAGTAACTAAAATATCTTTTGATTTTATACATCCATTTTTCTGTTGGGTTCATATATGACCCCGTGGGCCTGAAAAGGTTCAACAGAGTCCAACTGCAACTATCGACTTCCTTTTAATTTGAGCCAAACATCCGTTCTACTGAAGTTTGATACCAAATTATAGCTGATATATCACTTGCATCTCAGCTGGCATCAACGAGGAAAAACATTCGGATTTTTTTTTGTGATACGTGAGCTACCGGAAAGCTAGATTCGCAAATGTATCCTCATCGTCGCAAGTCTGACTTATCAACTTTATTATACAGCTAAAGTAGACCTGTTGACAGAAAAAACGGCTTTTAAAGATTTCCATTTTATTTAATCCCTCCACTTTTTCCTACTCTTTTTCAGGACATCCCCCGCAGCACCAAGTGCCGCTACAATCGGTCTTCCAACGCTGTCGCGGCTGCTTCCGGCAGCGGCGCATCAACATTCACCGGAGGCCCGGCTCCCCATTCCGCCTCGTCCTACAGTGGAAATCGATCGTTCGGACTGGGCTTTGCAACCGGTAACACCAATTACAACTTTGGCCGATCTAGCTCGTTCCGGCTGAACCGGAACAAACCTGCCTATGCCGATCATCGGCCTCCATCGGCTACCCTTGGATTTCCTTCGTTCGGAACCAGCAGTAACCAGCAGCAACAGCAGCAGCAATTATTAATCAACAACATTCGGAATCAGTTGGGTGGGTCGGGGAGTGATTTGGGATTCAGTGGAAGTGGGGGTAATAATGAAGAAGATAAAGCGATGAAGAATTTGAGTTTGATCAAAAGTGCCATAGTGGATCGGTCGCCATCGTCGTCGGCGCTAGTGGGGATTGTCGGTAGTGGAGGGGGTGGTTTAACAGTGTCGGGTTTTCCAGGTCCCGGAGGTACTGGTGGTATTAATCGGTCCAAGTCCAATTCCAAAATCGACGATCGATCGCCTACTTCGTTCGAGATGAAGAACTTCGAGTACGGGACGAAGGCGAGTGGTAGTGGAGCCGGGCGGAGTTATAAGATCAGTGGTGAGTTAGTTAGTACATTCATAATATTGTTACACATACGATTCAACTGTTGTTGGCTTCGTATAGTAAAGTTTAAAGTACTCCCTTACTGTAGCAGCCTTATTAAAATTAATTACTATACAGCAACGTCAAGATACTTCCCACATGCGTAATTTTGCTTGAAATTGGCCCACCGCAAGAAAAGCTCGGTTCATGGCAAAGTCTCCGTTTTCCATCCCTTGCCGTCGGAAAAAGCTGACGCGCCGCTGCGTGACAAATAGACAAATCCCACGCAAAAGAGGTGTGCTGCCACGGGCCAACCACATCAGCTCCATTGGATCTGGTGCTAACGAACAAATTTAGTCTTCGTTGGTTTCGCTCTTGGCTTTCTATATGGAGGCGTAAATTTTCATGTTGTTGTTGTTGGTTCCTGTTTGGTTTGATGCAAGATTCAACTCAAGGGCCCCGATGTCGTCAAAGTCAAGTGTGCTGAGCAGCGGGGCTGCCACTGAGCCAAGTGCCTGAAATGACGACCGACCGGCGACGACAGCAGCGTCAGCATCGTTATTTTGCTCCGGTGGGCTTTGCGTGCCAAGTGGAAAGGATAAGGAGCAACTTCCGAAAATTGAATGGAAAAGCGGTTCATTGATTGAGACGTGCCGGCATGGCTGGTTGCTGACTCAGTGGATACAGCTACCTTTAAGGGGGCAGAAGCAACACTGACGACACCTGAGGTCGGTAAGGGGAAATGGGTTCAAGATTTCTACTTCAAGTCAATGTGTGTTGTGTTTGCGTTATTTTGCAGGAAAGAGTTTTGTTCGAGCTGCTCTGGGTTGATTGGAGGCCATGTGAACAATGAGTTATCGGAACTCAGTATCGAACTTGTTTGATTGGAATTTAATATACATATTTATTTTGGCAGTTATTAGTGAAGAAGCGAACATAAATGTCTATTGAATTGCATATTTTCCTGGCCACGTCATTGCAAGTCCTCCCATCGTCTTGGCGTTTGCATTCGAGACAGTTGTCATTGACAAAGTTTTTTGGAACGCGAGCAGTTTGAACAAATATAACTGATGTAATAAACGGAGAAAACTTATTCAACTCCTTCAAGTAATCCTTGATCGATTCTTTTGTCACTTCTTGGATATATTGTACACAAACTGTAGATCACCTTATACATTACTCAAAATTTACACTATTCCGCGGAAAGTCTACATCAATGGTGCCTTTCATTGGTTTTCCAACTTCCACGAGATGGTGAACGGTACGCTGTTCTCCGGAAAATTTGATTTGAAGTACTGCCTTGGGTAAAGTTTATCCCAGGGATACACATTCAAAACGAAAACATCCTAAGCCGAACCAAAATTCCAACTTGCTTTCTCCAGATTGGAAATCCTATGTCTTTGCTAGCAAGACTATCTGCAGACTTTAGGCCAGTGAAATAAGACCTCGTTTCGTACCCTGGGCGAAATGCGTGCGGTCGGAAGCCCAGTCTCCCACCTGTTTCCTGTTTCTCGCGAAGCCGACGGATGCACAACCTCTCCACGACCTTAGTGGTGCAACAGGTCAGCGCGATTAGTCTGTACTTGGCAGCATCCCGGTTAAGGATGTTGTTATTCGGATTCGGAATCAAAAAACGAGCAATGGGTAATGTTTTAAACATAACCGCGAGAAGACGTAGGACTTATTTAAACGTAACGTATTCACATTTATAACTTTTGAATATATGGGGTTTGATTATAGGTATTGATATTGGAAACAACAACTTCCATGCTGTGTAGAATTATTAGCATTTTTTTATTCAAAACTTCTGGAAATAAAACTAATAATTAAATACATAATCAGAATTGCTTTGTTTCTTACTATTAGGCTCTTATTTACTCAAGCAAATGTAGGGCATTTATAGATTTCTTATCAATGATAGTATTTAAAGTTTAAAATTCTAATAATCAAATGTTTAGACTTTTTAGGTTTAGACTTTTTTAGGGCAAAAGGTGCTATTTTAAGGGAACTGTCCCGTTTTCCATCTCATTGAAGATACATTTATCTTATCACCAAACAAAAAAATATAACACCTACACCATGATATATTTTCTCAGAAAATGAAAACCAAAGTATAAAATAATGTTTATTAAAATATTGTTGTGGAAATTATTTTTTGCAGATTTTTATAAAACATTTACATGTAATACGACGAAATTGGATATCAGCACCATGCCTTCTACGTATGAATGAAAGTAATTATTTTTAATCATTTTTTTCAGTTTCATCAGTGTAGTTGATTTTTTTGCTGGAGAATCAGAACTGTAATACATAATAAATATTGATAATATTCACAAAAAAAGGGTGGAATTTCGGGGGTCCACCATCGCAGGACTTCCCGATGTTCCCGATAAATCAGTCATTCCATTAGCTGACCTGTCTTTCGCCTTATCCAGAAACAAGGGAAATCATCCGGTCCAGGCGGGGTAGCACACCCCTTGATTAAAAATCTTTCCCTTTTTCCAAGTTGCTGTTCCTGAGCTTGGTCACCGGACTCTGCATACGAGTGGTGGTAAAGTTTTGACGTAGGACTTACGTCTTTCTTTATCATACTGGGTGTCATTTGGATTTTTGAAAACCGAGAGCATTACGCTGATAGGGAAGATTTCAAACGTTACTAGCGCATTTATCTTTCGATGGATTTTGAAGATTTATGTATCAATCGACTTGGAAACTCTCCAGCAATTTGTCAATTTCATTGAAACTTGAGATTATTAACGATAAAGTATTGAAATTTTTAATTTTTGTCAAACCAATAAAAATTTCATATATAACCAATCCCGTGCATTCCTAACACAGACATCAGAATGCTGTTTGTCACGGGCCTTCGGGTCCATCCCAAGACTTTCTTTGTGTATAAAAGAAACTGTGCCTGCCTTGTGTGAGTCATTCCAGTTTGTGAAAGCAGCACGTACTGAAGTGCTTTTTGCTCGCGCATTTTTTCCCGTTCGTTCGTTGTGTTGACGTTCACAGCATGCAGTCGCCAGCGGGAGAGCTGCCGGTGGGTCTGTGAATATGCATCAAAGAAGAGGACGCAATTTTTTGTCATTCTCTGATGGTCGGATGCAGTGGTGTCGGTTGCGATTGATGCGATCGCCCATCGCATCGCTTAGAGTTCACGGCTAGAGGCCGATGATGGCTGAGGCTGCGATGGCAGCAGTGGTGGAAGAATAAAATTAGCCCAGCGAGATTTGGACTGCTCATCCAGGGAAGGTTATTGATTTCATAATTAACGAACGAGTCATGACATATGACTAACCATATGTTAAGTTGTGGTTGGTACTAAACAACACATACATTAAAACATAGTTATACTACAGGGAACTCTCCCTAACTAGATGTTCTGTAACTCGATATTTTCCCTTACTCGATGAAATTCAAAGTCCCTTGAATCTAGCATACTGCGTTCTCTCCCTGACTCGATATCTCCCTTACTCGATATTCTATGTCGAATTTATTTTCCAATGCATTTTCACCTCGCTAACTCGATGTTGTCAGAAACAGTAACATGCACGATAAAGTTAGAATTTGGATGTGAAAGGTGATAAGCGAGAAGTGAGAAATAAGAAGTTAGACTTGTCATAAGACGAGTTTATACAATCCCATTGAATTCCACCACTTAATTGTATCTTGACAGATACGTATTTCGACCTCAACAGTCTTATGACAAGTGAAAACATTCCACTAAAAAGCTCAAAATAATTGTCTTATCAAGAAGTTAGAAGTGAAAAATAACAAAAAGTGAAAAGTTAAGAGTGAGAAGTGAGAAATGAGTAGTAAGGAGTGCGAAGTGAGAAGTGAGAATGTGACTAGTGGGAATAGAGAAGTAAGAAGTGAGAAGTTCTAAGTGAGAATGTGACTAGTGGGAATAGAGAAGTAAGAAGTGAGAAGGGAAAAATAAGAAGTAAAAAGTGAAAAGTGAGAAGTGAAAAGTAGGAAGCGAAATGTTACAAAAGTAAATGCGAAATGAAAAGTGAGATGCGCGAAGTGAGAAACGAATAATGAGAAGTGAGAAGTGAAGAGTTAGAAGTGAGAAGTGAGATATTCGAAGTAAGAAGTGAAAAGTGAGTCGTGGGAAGTGAGAAATGATAAGTGAGGAGTTAGAAGTGAGAAATAAGAAGTCATAAGTGAGATATAAGGAGTTATAAGCGAGAAGTGAAAAGTGAAAATGAGAAATATGAAGGAAGAAATGAATAATGAGAAGTGAAAAATGTAAAATTAGAAATGAGAAATTAGAAATTTGAAAGGAGAAGTGAAAAGTGAGTAGTAAAAATTGAGAAGGGCTTAGTAAGAAGTGAGTAGTGGGAAAAATAAATGAGAAAAAAAAGTTGGAAACGAGAATTTCGAAGAACAAAGTAAGTGAGAAATGAGAAGTCAAAAGTGAGTATAAGAAGTTATACAGTCAAACCTCCATGAGTCGATATTGAAGGGACCATCGACTCATGGAAATATCGAGATGTGGAATAGAAAATCCCCGGGAAGCTGTTTGAAGGGACCATCACAGTAGCCCAGAAAATATTTTTTAATATGACATAATTTGCTTCCATGAGTCGATATCGAGTCATAGAACATCGACTCATGGAGGTTGAACTGTAATTGAAAAATAAAAATGAAATATGAGACGTGAGAAGTATGAAGTAAGAAGGGAGATGTGAGAAATTATAAATAAACAGTAGTAGTGAATAGTGGGAAGAGGGAGGTGAGAAGCGAGATGTGTAAAGAGAGAAGTAAGAAGTAAATAGTGAGAAGTAAGAAATGTGAAATGAGGAGTGAGAAGTAAGTTGTGAAAAGGAAGCAGTAAGAAGTGAGAAATGATGACCGAGAAGCGAGGAGTACGAAATGAGATTCTTTGTCTTTCCTTCTTTCTTTCTTCTTCTTCATTCTTCTTTATGTCTTAGTGTAGAGATTCACTAACTTCTCACTACTCAACATCTCGCTTCTTACTTCCCAACTATCACCTCTCACTTCTCACTTCTGATTATCTAACTACTCACATCCTACTTCTCATTTCGTAAATATCACATCTCACTTTTTGGAGTTGAACTTAATCTAGTATTAAAAAACCACTTTAATAAAGTTTAAAAAACATCTCACTTTTCTCGACTCGCTTCTCATTTCTCAATTTCCACTATTCACATGTTACTGCACACAGTTTACTACTCAATACTCACTTCCGGTTTTTAGCACTCTCTTCTCACTACTCTGTACTCATTTCTCACTTCTCAGTTCTCACTCCTCACTATTCATTTCGAACATCTCACTACACTTAATGAGGAAACAAATTTTAACTATTCGACCAAACGGCATTCAACCAAATATAAATATATTCCCTATCTCGATACCTCCCTAACTCGATGGTCCCTTCAATATCGAGTAAGGGAGAGTTCACTGTAATACATTCTGGGAAGTCCAAAGAAAGTCGTAGTGGTGGTCCCTAGGCGAAACTTTGAGAAACTTTTTTTGTATGGAACATTTTGTATGAAATAAATTAAATTTTTTCATCGAACTATTTTAGAATGAATTACTGTCTATTTTTTCGCATGTTACCCGCTATTCGAAAGTCCTTGAAATAAGCTTCCAAAAACTTTTTAAAGAGTTAGAAAAAAGTTACTGTAGTCCAGCGGTTATCAACCTTGGGTACATGTACCCTTGGGGGTACCTTCGTCGGGCACAGGGGGTACCTCTGTTAGAAATGGGCAATGGCGGACGAAATACAATTTTAATCAAAACTTATTGATAAAGTTTTGATATTTTTTTTATTTCAAAACTTTGTCTCGCGATCAGTAAATCAGAGACTATTGAATCCTGCCCTCGACAACCAGTACAATGAATGAAGGGCTGTGAGACAAAAGAGCAAAAGGACAAAACCTCGAATGAACAAATTTAAAAAATCTTCTATCCAATCTACCTGATCAAAACATAATGTTGAATATCTTGTTAAAAATATGCTTCTTAACTAAAAACTAGAGTCTACAGATTCGGAAGTCTCCATTTGAGAGACATGAAGGCTTTTTCCCGAAAAGCTCAGTTGTTTCGTTACAAGAGCATTGGAAGCATCATTCTACGTTTCTCGGAAGCCTCCTTCCAAGCAGCTCGGAGGACTCCTTTCAAGAGGTTTGGAAGCCTTTTTGCAAGAAGTTCTGAAAGCCTCCTTTCAATAGGCCGGAAGCCTCATTTTAAGAGGTTCGGAAACTTTCTTTCACGAGGCCTTCTTTTAAGCTTTTTTTTTCTATGGACTTTCTTTTTTTCTTCTTTTCTCCCTCTTTTCAAAAGGCTCGGAAGGCTCCTTTCAATAGGCTCAGCAACCTCTTTTAAAGCGGTTTGGAAGCATCCTTTCATTCGAAAGGCTCGGATGGTTCTTTTAAAAAGGCTCGGAAACCTCGACTTTCGAGTGGTTTCGAGTTTCAAAAAGCTCGGCATTCTTCTTTCAGGAGGCTTAGAAGCGTCAATTCAAGATACTCCAATACTTCCTTTTAAGTGGCTAAAAAGCCGCCATTCATGAGGCTCGGAAGGCCCAAAAGTGGTTATTGAAGATAATCTGAAATCTCCTTTTAGGGGGCTCAAAAGCCGCCATTCAATACACTCGGATGGCTTTTTCCAAGAGCTCGGAAACCTCCCATCAAGATGCCCGGAATTATTTTCTTAAGAGGCTTGGATGCGTATTTTCAAGAGGCTAAGAAGCGTCATTTTAAGTTACTCAGAGGCCTCCTTTCAAGTGGCTCGGAAGCTTTCAATAAAAAAAAGCTCAGTAGCCTCCTTTCAAAAAAGGCTCAGTAGCCTCCTTTCACGAAGCTCGAAAGCCTTCTTTCAAGAGGCTAAAAAGCCTCCTTTCGATGAGCACGAAAAGGCTCCTTTCGAGAGGCTCAAAAGACTTTTTTCTAGAGGCTCGGAAGACTACTTTCGAAAGGCTCGAAAGCCTCCATTCAAGAAACTTGGAAGCCTTATTTCAAGAGGCTCGGAAGCCTCCCTCGAAGGGATTTAGAAGCCTTCTTTCAAGAGGCTCGGAATACATACTTTTAGTGGCTCGAAAACCGCCTTTCAATAGATTCGGAAGCCTTTCTTCAAGAGGCTCGGAAGGTTGTCTCGGAAGATGCGCGGAATCCTACTTTCAAGAGGCTCGGAAGCCTCCTTTTAATACGGGTGCGACGGGGATGAATAGTGAGAAGTAAGAAGTGAAAAATGAGCAAGAAAGAAGGCGGGAGTAAGGAGAAAGAGAAAAGAAAGACGAAGAGAAAAAAGACTGAAAAAGAAAAATTGGAAGAAAAGAAGAAGGCAGTAGGAAGAAATAAGAAGGAAACAAGTAAAACGACGTAAAAAGAAAGAAGAAGAAACTAGAAAAAAAGGAAAATTAGAAAAATGCAAGAAGGATGAAGGTAGGAAGAAGGTAGAAGAAAGAAACTAGAAAATATAATTAAAAAGCGAGAAAGACAAAGAAAGACGAGAGTAGGAAGAAAGAAAAAAAATTAAGAAAGAGGAATGAAGAAGGAATAAAGAGAAAATAAGACCGACGCACTTCGTACTTCTCACTTGTTATTTCTCACTATTTATCTTTCACTTCTCTTTTCTTACTTCTCACTCCGAATTTCTGTCTTCCCACCTCGATGGTGTATTGAAGCCCAGTAGAAATAAGAAATTGTTCACACGATAAATTTGTTTGTTTTTGGGTTGAAATGCAATATAAATTATTATGCTTTTCTGAAAAAAAATATCGCTCATCGCAAAAAAAAAACAAAATCAATTTTTCAACATTTCCCACGTGCGGCGTCTCTCACTGAGATTTTTCTCCTGGATTTGATTTTGTTTTCTAAATGTAAATAGTATTTCCATTTTTCGTGGTATTTGAGAGGCTCCAGTAAGCTACCTTACCGGGGTCACGTTACCTACATCAAGGTTGCTACCTTAGGTATAGCTGAAGCTGAAGCTGCCTACTAGCTGATTGGACGGCCAATGCGGAATGCGCCAAATACCGAAAAAAACGCTTTCGAATTCGGTGTACGAAATTATGTCTCGTATTCTGTTCAACAGATTGAGACCACTTGAAGAGTCCGGCGAATATCAGGCAGGTTTTCGTGGGGGCCGATCAACAATGGATCAAATGTTTACCCTGAGACAAATCCTTGATAAATTCCGGGAGCGTCCTACAACTTGTAGACACATCATTCGTTTATTGGTTTTAAGGCGGAGTACGATTCAGTGAAACGGAATGAATTACGCTAGAACATGCTTTTCTGGCGAAACGGATTCGTGTAGGATTGGACGGATCGAAATCAAGTATAAAGGTTGCGGATGAAACATCGACATCATTTGTTATATTAGATGGATTGAAGCAGGGCTGGTGTGCAAAAATAAACGATACCATTATCACTACTTCCCTGGGCCTAAAAGTATCATCGTGTTAGCCTCATGATATACGAATGCAAAAATGGTCAACCTGGCTTAGAAATCTCGCAGTTAATAACTGTGGAAGTGCCTAATGAACACTAAGCTGCGAGGCGGCTCTATCCCAGTGTGGGGATGTAATGCCAATAAGAAGAAGAAGAAGAAGAAGATTATCACTAGATCGCATATACTCCTGGGCTTGTTTACAATGGATCAATCGCCGCGAAATTGCTGGTGGGGATTCTCATTGATTTGTTTTCGGCGAAAAATGACAAAACAAAACTTTGCCAGACTGTCGGTCGATTTACTGGCCTTCGACCATCTTCTGTGGACAAATCTTCCAGTCACTAGTAGTAATGGCTGTCTGTTAGAAAATAAGTGACTGGAAGATTTGTCCGCAGAAGATGGTCGAAGGCCAGTAAATCGACCGAAACGTCCGGACAGTCTGCCAAAATTTTGTTTTGTCATTTTCGCCGAAAACAAATCGATGAGAATCCCCACCACTCTGGGCTTTGTAGATGTAGATATTATCGGGATAGATCACCGTGCCGTGGAAGGGGCTTTTGTGCCTTTTAGGAGGAAGACAGCGGAGATTGTACTCACGATCAATACCAGCAAAACAAAGTAGGGGAACTGTTCCGATCTTCATCTCACTGAACATATATTCATCTAATCGGCCATGAAACATAGACGTATGAGGAGGCTGATCGGAGAGCTTTCGGAATGTTCCTCCATTCTGTCAGGACACTCCATTCGGCGTAGATTCACCCAGGAAGAGCTGAAGCCCATCAAGTATCAAGTAGTTAATAGCATAGTCTAATTTTTTTTTTTGAAAAATGACTTCTACACTACGTAGTAGGATCCCTGAACTATCAAAAACAGCAAGTAAATTTTCATTCAACGTATTGTATCGATTAGAAATATCGATTTTTAAAAAGATGTGGCATCTCACTCGGTTTTACCCTATGTGATGTCTGTGAGTGCATGTTAATAAGTTTAAGTGTTTTTTTGTTGGTTGTCGATGTCCCAGTGGGGGATGTAATGCCAACAAAGAAGAAGTAATGTCTTATATGCTTTTGACGTTGGACAACGTCTTACCAGAAGGTACTGGGTGTCACATCAGAATCTAGAATTGGGGACCGTCGCGAAAACATGTTAGATTTTGAAGGTTAATAGCGTTGGAGATTTATACATCAATTGACTTGGAAACTTTCCAGCAATTTATCAAGTTCATGGAAACTTTCGAATATTTACGACAAATTATTGAAAATTCCTATTCTGGTCGTATCCAGTGAAAAAATCAGAACCAACCAATCCCGTTTGTACATTCCTAACACGGACATCAGAATGATGTACATAAGTTACGGGCCTTTTGGCCTACTGCTTCATTTTCTCCGGGCATAGTTAAGTTCGAGAATCAAAATCTTGATTTTTAACGATTTGATGGAGTTGATAGTTTGAACTTTTATGAACACTTTTGTATGAGGCCCTTATATACAAGTGGTGGTGGCTTTTTAATTAGGGGAAATGTTCGAATCTCCATCTCACTGTACATATATCCATCTCATCGATAAACAAAGAAATACGGCACCAAATTCGTCGCTTCTTTTTGTCAACATGCGTGCTCACTGCTGTAAAAAATCACAAAAATAATAAACAAATTAAATTCCTTACCATTGCTTCTGTGATGAACTTATAGAAATTTATAAAAAATAACGAAAATAAAGCAATTAATAATAATAACTTTCCATTGCTTTGTTTTTGATGGGATGGAAATGGGAACTATGATATGAAGTGGTGAATCGTTCCCCTATTTCCCGATGAAATGTACACAACATGCATAAATAACTTTCGTTGATTGGAAATCCATTCCTAGAAGTTGACAACTTGATCCAAAACCGATCGAAGGAAACAACAATAAATCATTTTTTTTAAACTGGTTCTCTTCATCGCAAGCTAATAGCACGTATTATACAGTGAATATATTTTTGCCTTGCTGAAAAAGTTATTTCACCTCCATCGTTCTCACCTGTCCACTGTTTTCAATGTCCATCGGCAATAACATCATCCGACAACCGGCAATTCGTCCTATATTCTGATCCTGTATTTATTGCCCTGCGTAGGATGATACTTACTGCCATGATGCGCACTACACACTGCTGTTGAAGCGATAACCAGCCATTGGCGCCATACAAACTTGTAACATTTTTATCCTAAAAAGCCGGGTTGAGGGCCAGCAGTGATGGTGGTAGCGGATGTTGTCATGAATCGACAAGTCTGAAAAGGGTTCCGGTGCCAGTTCGCTACCCTTTTCAAACGGATCCAAATTTGAATGGGCGGCTGTGGGATGGCACGAAGCAGCAAGATCATAATTTTAGCATTTAAATACCTGCCGCTAGGGGTGTATGAATACTAAGAAGAATGTGGCAACCCGTAGCAGTAGACGTAAAATTATAACAGAGTTGGAAAAATGCTATTTTTGGACTTTCTTTGTTGCTTGAACTGAAGTTGGGAATTTGTCGAGTTATTCATAGAATATTATGAGAAGCATTTCAACAGAAGGTTCACATATGGACTGGTTCTCTTTTGCGAGAATTTTATTTTGTTGGATAATATTTAATCACGGGGCACTGTTCCGTCATGGGTACCGTAATCAAGAGAGAAATTGGTCTTCTGTTTTTTGCGCTCGCTTATGGCGATGTGAAATCGAAGGTCGATTTACATTTGTATTTGTTCATTTCCCTGAAATTTTGCATGTACACTCCTTATGATCATTTGCATAATTGGTTTCCCATTGTATAGTAACATAACTTTTGACAAGAACCTAATCAAAAACACCTTGAACATATTAAAAATGTTTTAGCAGATACTATATGTATTTTTTTGCACTATGGGTCATAATAGAGAAATGCTGGACAAAAATTTTATAATTATAATTTTTTACAATTAGTTAGTTTTTCAAAAATGGTTGAAATATTTATTTTACGATTACGTCCGATTTTTTTGGTAAAAATTCCAATGAAAAGCGTAAGTTCAGTCAAAGTTATTTGCCTATATTCTGGGTATTGGCCACCCGAAGGGAAAATGAATAACTTTGTCTGAAATTCGATTTGTGCAATTGCACAACATGTGAAAGATTTAGCTCGAAAAATGTATTGGAGGGTAACCACTTCTTTCGGTGGGGTTTGATCTCACGAACCCAATACGCTAGACAGGTATTTTCCCTACTAAGCTACGAAGGACCTCCATCGTCCTCCGCAGCTTAGAAGGCTACTGATGAGATCAAATTTCTAACACCAGGCACATGGGCGAATTCACGCAATCTATTTTTAAATCCAACTTTTTCACACTCATAGACATTTTTCGAACTAAATCTTTCACATGTTTTGCAATTGCACGAATTGAGTTTCAGACATAGTCATTTTTTAAAAGATAAAGTAAATACGGGCAAGATACCGCGTTGGTATAGATGCCTCACTTAAGAAATCAGGTAGAATAGACTTGATGTATTGCCCAAATGTAAGCGAAAACAAAAATGTTAGTAGTAACTGTTCATTATTATCATCCAAAAAAGGAATATGATGGTATCACACTTTTATGCATGCCGTGGAGGTCGTAAAATTTCGCTATGTTTAATAAACATTTTTTTTGTACAGTGTTACAAAAATTCTTTCGAATCCACATGTTTATTTCATTATGTGAATCCTCTTTAAAGTTTGTAGGTTATGTTTGTATGCAGAATAACGGGCTTGGTGGTCATATGGCTACCGCTTCTGCCTCAATACCAGGCCCGTTCCATTCCTCCTACTTTGTATCTTCTCATATATTTCTCATGTTCTACCAATCACTAGAACTGGAAATGTGCTTTCATACCGTTTCCATCTCTTCCATCCTTATACTTACAACTTGATTAGTTCTAGTAGGTAACCGTTAGAATTCGAAATGAGCAAAAAAGCTAGTTTCGGCATACAATTCGAATATACACCACCCTTCATATCACATTGGCAACCCGTTAACCAAGACGAACCTCTCCCATAAAACCTGACCCCCAGATTCCAATAAAATTCCGCAGGAACTCGTGGCGAGTGCAGAGGTGTTCTCGGCTTGCAGTGGGCGAGTGACTGCATCATCAATTCCTTCCCACCCCCAATGACCGTGAGGACGTGGCCAGCGCCGTTATCGACCATCCAAAATACCAGAGCTCTCGGTCTGTGCACATTGAGGTTGGAGAGCAAATCCCATGCTTCCATCCATTGGTTCCCTGTGCAATTGCGATTGTTCTGGTCGTTCACGGAGTAGCAACTACGAAATGCACGGTCATCATGCTCATGCTCATGTAGGTTATGTTTGTATGCAGTTAACGTTGTGTGTAAACATTGAAGTGATGTAGCGTCTATCCCTTATAATCGGTATAGACGCCGCAAAAAAATCAGTGTGATACGCCGCACCTACCTACTTTCAGCCCTCCAATGAGATATTAATATTAAGTGGGAAATTACGAAGACCAAGATATTGCAAGCGATAGGAATTTTTTGGCGAAAAATGTTACTTGGCAAAAATAAACATACGGCCACGGCACGGCAAATGCTGGGTAATGCGTACCATTGGTTCTTCTCGTACCTGAAGGAATAAAATAGACCCCATCTCGCGGTCCTTAGCCTCTTACCCAGCAACTCCTATCCCTACCTCCTCGTGGTGCTGGCCGGGATACGGGAAGATCAGGTAATCAACTCCGGTGAGAACTATGGTCGTATGCTGACAGGGAAGGGAGGGGGGTTTGCTCCTCTCCGGAGGTGCAAATCTTACTAAGCGTCTGTTCTCCATGTTAGGACGGCTGATCATCGTCCGAGTGCCAGTGAAGGATTCTAAGTGAAACTATGCACCATATGGTCCATCGGGAATAAAGAGGAATGGTCCTCCGGAAATTTAACAGCTTTTATAGTGATGGGCGATATGCAAAGGTGCGTGATCGAGGGGTGGCTGATCAATGAAAGAATGTGCAGGTTGAGAATCAAAGGCCAGTTCTTCAACTTCAGCATAATCAACGTCCATAGCCCACACTCCGGAAGCACTGATGATGATAAGGACGCATTCTACGCGCAGTTGGAACGTGAGTACGACAGCTGCCCAAGCCACGACGTCAAAATCATCCAAGGACATGTTGCAAGAATGCCGTACAGCAGCCCTGCAACGATGATGTTCGCTTCCGATCCGGCAGGTACGAGACAGCGTGGAGCGCATCGAGCGGGGTGGACAGACCAGGTGCAAAACGACTTGGCGAGCGTGGGGCGTATTCGAGGATGGAGAGAAGCGGCTACGAACCGTGTATTGTGGCGTCGAATTGTTTATTCAGTGTTATCTGCTTAGATGTAGACTAAATAAATGAAAAAGGAAAAAAACTAAAACATACGGCCGAAAACGTCGTTCGGTCTAAAAAATCGTTTGGCCGAATAGGTTGAGTGCCATAAAATGCCGTACCGCTTACAGAAAGGCCCATTTGGTCGAAACTGTCATATGGTCGAAATTAACATACGTATGTGGCTTTCGGGCAAATGGCATTCTAGGCCAATCCCTTTTCTATCGGCAAATGACTTTCAACTCGACTTGTTATTCATCCAAGTAGCATTTCAGCATTTGTTGGATTTCTCTGAGATGAGATAAGACAACTCTAAGATGAATGCCCTCGCACAACTTATCTACGATTCACGTGACGGGCAGTTCCAGTGTGACCATTTTGTTTTTACTAACTAAAAATTAACAAAGCGTATACAATTCTACCAATAATATCAGAATGTTGAGCTGTTGATCTGTGTTCTCTGAATGCAATTATGGCTATTCATCATCAACATATTATTTCATTCCATTTCGCGTTTAAATTAGCAATAGAAAAGTTTATTCGTGTTTACTTGCAACTTTTGAAATTGAAGTTGAAAAACCCCCGACTACTAACAACACCGCCAAAGTAATAACAAAACACCCGCCTGCAAAATAAAGTAACGCTGCGCTTGCCGGTGTCTGTCAAATCGCCTAATGAAAATTGGTCTTTTCTGACAGGCAAATGGTTTCAAAAAGGGACAGTGAGATGTCTTATCTAATCTCAGCGATGTCTGTGGAATAACTGTCGGCCAAACAACGGGGAGGGCCGTTTGTCCGAAAATCATTCGGGCGAGAACCTTCTGGCCAAAATGAACATACGGCGGAAAATATCCTTCGGCTGAGCTAATCATTTGGCAGGAAAGGTCGTTTAGCAGAAAGGGTGCCCGTTTGGTCGGAAATGTAATTTGACGGAAATGGACATACGTCTGAAAATGTCGTTCAACCGATAGGTCATTTGATCGAATTGTTTTTTTTTCTTTTTGCAGAAAGGGCCTTTTGGCCGAACGGGTCGACAGGCCAAATTTCCTATTCTGCCAAACGACCATTTCGGCTGTAGAGTTGAATAAACGGCCTTCGATCCCCATCTCGCACATCTTTGTGCTAACTTGCCACCCAGTCTCGTTGCTGATGCTGATGCTACAGCCGCTTGTCCACACTTTATATCCTGTCCAGCAAATTTCGTGCAGCGTCACGACGTCACCACGAGAGTTTCTAAATGAAACTTTAAATAAATTTCCAGATAAAATTCACGAAAGAACTCTTATAGTAATTTCCAAATGATTCCTAAAAGAATTTCAGCAGTGATTCCCGAACAAAAATCTAAAATTTCTATTTAAATTTCCATTGGAATAGCCGAAGTAAATCCTAAAACAAAATTTAAAAAAAATCCTGTGTGGAGTTCTAAAGAAATTTCGTAAATACTCCAAGATTTTTTTCCTAGAAATTCCAAAATGTTTTCTTTTGGAATACCTGAAGAATTTCTTTAAGAAATTCCTGAAATAATTACTGAAGCAATATCTTATAAACAGTTCGAAAAAATTCGTAGACCAATTTTCGCAGAAATTCCTAAGAAATCATAAAAAAAATTACGAAGGAATTCTCTTAAATAATTTCGGAAGGTTGCCGAAATGTTTTTAAGTATGTCTAGACTCATTTGCGGAGGATTTTTGAAGAAATTTCTTGAGGAGAGAAAAGAAATTCACTTTGGAATTCCTGGACGAATTTTGATGGTATGCCCGACAGAACTTCTGGGTGACGAACCGATTTAATTCCTGGGGAGAATTTTCCCAACGAAATTTTAAGTAAATTCATGAAATATCACCTGGATGATCACTGAAGAAATTCCAAAAGAATTCTCGAGAATATCCTAAGAAGCATGATGATGGATCAACAAGAATTTAGATAGTTTTGGTTTTTTTTTCTGGAAAGTCAATTCAAGATTTAAAACAGGGTTTTGTTTTACTACTGTCCGGATTTTTGAAGGAATTCCCGGAGGACTTCCTGGCGAAACTCCCGAAAGAATTGCTTCAAATGTTCCTGAAAGTATTCTTGTATAAATCTAAAAAACTATTAGAAAATTCCAATAGGTATTTGCTTTGAAAATCTTTTGTGGATTCCGTTAATAGGGTATCCAATCATGGTTTTAACCAAATGGCAGGCATAAGATGAGCCGTCAGGACAAAGTTCATTTATTTCAATATAGAGACATGTTACAGCTGCTCTAGTTCATATGGAAACTTAGTTCATTATCTTTCTGAAAAAATCCTGGGTTAACATATGTATGCTTAGTTTAATTGAAAAAACTTAATAATTACATTATTTTGATTCGTACCATGGTTTAAACTACGCTGTTCATGGCAGCAGCTCCTAAATATAATAATAATTGCATGCATGAAACGCTGAGGAAACCTATAGAAAAGTAAATTTATTTTTCTATTCATTTTCTCCAATTAGATTAGTTACTCAAAACGTGTGAAAATCGTCTAAATTATCGATATGAACATTGAGATTTTTTCATATTGGATATGTAAACAAAATGCTCCACCTAGGCACATGCAGAACATCTAGCGGACAGCAGTAGAACATGACTGCATTTACAAGCTCAAACCATGATCAGTTTTTATCTTGTATAAATGTTGCTATTTTAACTATTGAAAGCAATACATTCCAGCAGAATTTACTTTTTTCACAAATTTCAAGACTGTTAATTTTTCCTTCTTTTTCTGTATGTGATCTTGAAAAAGAATAGGTCCTTATATCATCCACAGAAACATTGAAATGTGCCAATGATTCTCCACCATGGAGCTGCCTAGTGTTTTCTTTCACAACTTCCAAGTAACTAATATCATGAAGAACATGCAAGTTCTCACTTTAAGTAGCGAAGGTCATTGGTCATGGTCGTTCGAGAATCGTCAATATTGCTTAGAAGTTATGTTTGATAAATATTTTGCTTGATAAATATCGCTCTATTTTTAAGATATTTTCATTACTATTTATGTTTTGCTTTTCGTGTACACGTAGCCTAAAATAATGTGCACTCCTAAAACCGAACTTTCAATCATCGGCTTTGGACCCAGGTCGATGAATTGTGATGATGACTGTTTATATTTGCATTTATATATGAGCTTGTGTGTTTGTGTACGAATGTGTAGGCAAAAAAGAACTTGCTCTTATTGGTAGCGTGTTAGCTAAAAATAAAATATATAAAATATCACAATATTGAAAAATGCATACTGAACGTTGAAAATGTCCTATTTTTATGGGGGTTTCCGAGGTTATAGCTGGTATAAACGTGGCCATGCGTTGGATAGTTTTTTCCTATATCGACATGGGGATGGAGTATCTTCTTCCAAGGACGTCAAAAAAGAAAAGACCCCACATAGCCACTCTACAGAAATAGGAAAATTGGATACGAAAAAGTGGGTACTTTGAGCAAAATTCTGCGACAAGCTCGGTCGCCTAGTGACTGCCGCTTCTACGATGGACCTAGAGATAAGTGAGAAACCTTTAAAATTTAATTATGTATTTGAAAAACGCGTAAAATTATCGCCTGCGTAAAATCGGCGTAAAATCGCGTTTGCTGCGGTCAGTTCTACCTCGGGAATTGACTCCCCGTATACCTCCAAGGTTACGTCATCTGCGAAACCGACGATCTTAACACCAGGAGGGAACTTTAGCTTCAGAACCCCGTCATACATAAGGTTCCATAGTACCGGGCCCAGTATTGAACCTTGCGGAACTCCTGCGGTAATAGGAACGCTTCTCTGACCGCCATCGGTCTCGTATAATAGTACACGGTTCTGGAAATAGCTTTCCAAAATCCGATACAGGCCCAGCTTGTGCTGTTGAATGCGTTCTTCACATCAAGTGTCACTAACGCCATCTTTCGGGGAATCTACAAATTTTCCCCTGTCTGAATGTCCCCATTAGTGCTTATTAGGCAAAATGGGCTTCCCAGGGGAAAACGATAAAACATTTGGAGACGCATGTTACATTTGTGCGATGATTCATCTTGTGGCTAAACTTTTTATGCACATTTCATCGCATCCGTTTTATTAAATAAATAAACAAGTGTGCAAGCATTTGTATGGAATTGAACCTGAACCTGAACCTCATTGCAGGTTGGGAAGTACATGTTCTTGGTTATCATACCGAATACTAGAAATCATTTGAATTAAAAGTGCCTTGAGCCCTTGCGTATTATGTGCAGTCCAAATTAGTGTGATGCAGATATTGTATGTTCTCCAAATTATAATTCTTTAGGAAATTCTCTCAACAATTTCTTCAGAAATTCGTTTAGAAATTCTTGTCCAAAAACTATTCCAATTGTTCTTCGGAAATGAAATTCCTGCTTAAATACATTTGGAAATTCCTCAAGGAGTTGCACAATAGGAAAAAAGGAGGTATTTTTGGCCAAAATTATGAATCCTGCAATAAACAGTGGTATTCATCATAAAAACATAGATAGAAGAGAAAAGTATTTTTTCCTGAGCCTTGGGGCCAATTTTCAGCATAGTATCGATTTTTGTCATATTCTACAAAACTAACGGAATTTGGTCACTTTTTGGCTTGAAATAAGCCTGTTTGGTGCTGGACAGGGATTGAATCCTAAAGAGAAAGAACAAGTCTCTCACTTATCATCTCTGTATACATATACGATATGTAGCACATTGCGAGAGACTTTTTTCGCAAGCTGTCGTGATAGAGAACTAATTCGGGATGCTATACCCCATGATAATTTTCTTTTGGAAAGTTCCAAATGCGGGGAGCACTGGCTATGATGATGCATTTCAACTTGCTCTATACAACTGTGCAGAAACCAACACGAAAGGAGCGAAAACAAAGCGAGAATCACCATTTTTCTGTGGAGGCTGCCTATCCGATTCTGTTTTTTCGCACTTGTATACAAGTTTGAAAAATTTGTTGTCATGGCTTGTTATGATTCGCAACAGTGTTTGCCTCTCTTTTATCGTTTTTCGTTATCTATTGAGAGCGATTTCTGCAAACCCTGGTGCTGGATAAAATACTAATGGTCATATAAACTATATATTCGTGTCACAGACAAATGGACGCAGCACAGATTTCCTAAAATGATCAAAAAAGCACTATCAGCTTCTGGTGTTGAAAATTCACTGAGTATAATTTATTAAATCAACAAAGGAGGGTAGAATAGATTCAATTAGCGTCATATTGTGACATCAACGAATTGGAATTTCATTAATTTGATATTTCATTAAGTTTTCTTTCATAATTATAAAAAGGTATTGTGGCAAGGAGTTATTCAACACACTACTCATCCAACACGTTATGGTTAAATCTATAATTCGCTCCTTTAATGTAGTAATGTCAAAATTGTAAATTTTGAACAACTTCCTTTCTCATTGCGTAACGCTTTTTATATGATAGATGATTTTTTCTTGAATTATGCGCAACGTTAAGGCAATAACCCTCACCCTTAAAATGTTATGTTAATTGTGTTCGTCACCAAATTCAATTAAAGTGGCATTATTGAGTAACTCAGATTAAAATTGAAAAATAAGAAGTTTACCAAAACACCTGATTAATCCCCCTAGCGGTAATGTTGTCTTTCTCGTACATTATAAGAAAATGTATTTTGGTCTTAACTTTTGAGCCCATAGTCCGATCTAGCCTATTTTTAATAGGGAACAATGGAACAACGTTCTCTGACGAATGAAACTTGTTGCGAGTAAATCGGTTCAGAGTAAGTGCTTCAAAAAAAGTTAAGACCATTTTTGCTCACACACATACAGACATTCACACACACGTACACACAGACATCATCTCAATTCTTCGAACTGAGTCGATCGGTATACAACACTATGAGTGTTTGGGATTTTTTAAAATGCTTTTAGAGCGATCATATAGCTTTTACGTATACTTAGTACACGAAAAAGGCAAAAATGGGCAATTTTTAAAATAATTGTATCTTACAAAATGGTGAATTTGGGCAGAATTTTATTCATGGTCCTCAAAGCTTAAGAGTTCAATAGTGTAGTGCATGATGCTTTACTGCGGGGTATTGCGGGGTACCAAATTGTTTTGTTCGATAAATATTGCATAAAATATGCTTTTACAAATCTAATAAAAACTAAATTCTGGACGGAGCTATTATTACAATATCAAGCCTATTGCATAGGTCTGTTTAAGATCTTTGTAACGATATATAAATATGTTAGTTTTGAGACGAAAACATGGCAAAGCTGTCCGTTTTCCCAAAAAAACGTAAAAATATTATTTCTAGGAGGAGCTAGTTTGAACGCCCCCACCCCTCCCAAAAAAATCTAAAAAAATAAAATCCGTGCTGATTATAGAAATATAGGTTATAAGCTGTGTATTCAACACATTTTACTCGCCCAAATCGAAAATTGGCCTTTTGGTAGTTTTGGCCACACCTTTATATGGGGCTGTCCTATTGTGAGTTGCTTCTAAAATATTTCCAGAACATCCTCCAGAAATTCTGTTGGAAATTCTTCCAAAAGTAAATGATAAAATTCCTCCTGAACTTCATTTGAATATTCCTCCAAGGATTGTTTCGTAAAACCTCTCGAAAGGCCTTTGTAAATTTCTCCAGAAATTCCTTTGGTTGAAAGAATTATTCCTGAAAGTTATGGAAGAATTATATAGGAAATACTAAAAAAGGAATTCCAAAAATAATTTCCAAATAAAATATTTCTAAAAAAATGGATTTCCTGAGAAGCTTCCCGAAAGAATGCTCAAAGGAAATTTCGAGAGAATCTCCGATGGTCTAAAATAATATCTGAAATAGTTGCTAACAAACCGAAGGAATGACCGAAGGAATACCTAATATTTTTGAAAGAATTCCTGGAGGAAGTTGAATTCTTTCAAAAATTCCTTCAGGAATCGCGTGGGACATTCCTCTGGAAATTTAATTAAAAGTTCATTACGAACTTCGGATATTCCTTTAGAAATTTATTAGGAAATCAGAAAGTCATTCAGAAATTCTTTCGGGAATCATTCAAAAATTGCTTCATGAGTTCCTTCGGAGATCTGGAATTTTCTTCGACATTTCCTTTAGAAACCCTTCCGAAAATTCATTTTGGATTTTCAATTTCATGCTTTAATAAATTTCTGGATCTATAAAATCTTCTAACAAAACTTCCGGGTTAATTTCTGCAGGGATTTCAGAAGGATTTTTTATGGTTTTCATAAAAGCAAAAGGACATTCCAAAGCAATTTCCGGATGAATTTAGAAGGCATTTTTAGATAATTTTCCGAAGGGACCCCGGGAGGAATTTTATTCGAAGGAATTAATGGCGTGATTTTCTAAATTATTCTTGAAGTGAAAATAATTTCTGAAGGATTTTCAAATGAAATTATTCAAGAAATTCCTGGAGAAATTTCGAAATGAATTCACGAACAAATTTCCAAAGGAAAACCTAAAAGACTTTCGGAAGCATTTTGCAAGAGAACTTTTGAAAGAATTTTAAATAGAATTTTCGGAGAAATACCTATTAGAAATTCCAAAGAAATTCCAAGAATTATCCAAAAATACTGTCGGAAATAACTCTAAGAAATCCTTGGAAAATTCTTCGAATTTCAACCAGATTTTGTGCAAGACACTTTAAATGAGCAGTTCAGCAAAATTGTATAAACAATATCTAAATGGAATTGTAAAAAACTCGTCTTATGACAAGTAAAAACATTCCACTAAAAGCTTTCTTATCAATATCTAAATGTATTTCGCAAAATGTCTTTTGGTAAAATGGTAATTGCAGTTTGCTAAATGTAGTAGCGTAGAAATAAGACTGGGAAATGTTTTATAATGAAATAGTACACAATCGTTTCACGCCTATCGAAATCAACGGTGAATGAAAATTATTTTTCATTACCTTTGTTCAATCATAATTAAGTTCATCACCAAATTGAAAATAAGTCTGTTTGACAAACGAAATAAAAAATGATCAATTTGCGCGCTGGATTACGGTACTTTACAAAGAATGTAATTTGTATGTAGTCCACTCTACGGGATGGAACGATGAGTGATGGGAAGTTGATTGATTGGGAGCCAAATGAAGGAGGATGAAAATAAAGCAAAATCACTGACCGGAGGGCACGACGCGTCTGTGAACGGACGACGGCGGCACAGATTTCTTCGTGCGGAAATTCGATTACACAACGAAAATGGATCACTAGAACAAACAAGCGCGTAAATAGACTCAGTGTGATGTCTAGAATTCAGGATGGGTGTATATGTAAAATGAATATAAATGTAGAACAGAGTGATTGTTTGCTTCCGGGAGCGTTTGAAAATAAGGGAATCGGAGTGTTCAACAATCAAAAGGATTTTTTTAAAGCGGATGCTTCGTTTTCCTTGGGATTCCTTGTTGAAGCTGTCTATTGATTTGAACCTCACATAATGCAGCAATTCACATTCAGTGATTATAACATCAATAATATAAAGTGAATTCCCCATATGCATATGCTGGGAATCGCTAATAAGCTTATACAAGTCAACATATAAGCAATCAACCGAAACCCCGAAATTATTGCCTGTGTTTACATGTAATGAATAAAACAAATTGTAGCGATAGTGTGCCTGTAGACAATGGCAACGCATCTAAAATCGTCATACATGAATATTCTACGAATGATGCAGTGTGCCTTCCACGCGGTTCCTGAATCGATTGCGCTAATGGCAAAGTACTCAACAAAATTATATGAAATGTAAATATTTACACCCCATAATTCACACGAACCCTTCAATTACATCGACTCGAGCCATCCGCTATTGTTAAACTCCCTTCGGCTATGCAGGCAGCCCGCTTTTAATGCACTCCACTAATTTGATAGCAAATCCATTATAGCCAGCGTCAAACTATTAAAGGAAGTGCGCGCCAATGCAATCGAATAATGATGCGGATGGCGAAGCATCAATCTGATAAGAAACATGCTCGAGTGCGATCCCGTCCCGATGCGATGGCGTGGCGCCCCCCGGGCAAGGGTTAAGTGGGTAATATGGCGGAAATGCGCGCAGGCAGCTACTGACTGCGACCGCGCACGGTTCACTCGCATCAGTCGCCTCGAACGCCGCCGGGTTCAATATCTTCAGTTGGTGGCTGTAAAGTGCATCAACGTTCGTCGTCCGACAACCACCAACCAATCAAAGGGCCAACCGACCAGCCGCTGAGGATAATTAGAACTGACTAAATAATTCATTAACAGAGCTAATTTACCGTCGCTGGTAGCAGTGAGCAGTGTTGGTAAAATCACTCATAAATCTCAATCAACGAGCCTTCCCGTGCGAACGAAATCGTCTGCGATTTTAAAGGAATGCATCACGCTTGAATTTTTCATGCTAAAACGCATCATTTCACTCATTTGCCAAAAAATCATAGCTTAAAAACGCAATTGAAATCAATTTGGGGACATTTTATTGCTTATACATGAAAGAGTGTCTAATATTTATGCAACAAACGTCAATTCACTGTTTTTAACGAAGGAGAACAAAAGAAAACCTACGATGATTCAAATGGATGATTCAACTCATCCATGAGTTTTAAGGTGCTGAGTTGGATGCGTTTCAACTCACGCTTGATTTAAATCATCCATGAGTTTTGAGATTTTGAGTTTTTACCAACACTGGCAGTGAGCGAGTGGTTTGTCGGTGTCATCCAACTGGACGTGACAACGAGAGCAGCAATTTTCCGTGCGAATGTTGAGTACTGCACTGTGAAGATTAATCGTTTTCGTACATCATATCCTTGGCATAGATTAATATCACTATCACTCAGCAAGAGTAGGTATACACATCAAGTCATTTTTTATTACTAAGCTAATAACTGTCGCTCCCGCACCATTGCATGCTACTGCAGGGTGCTGTTTCATATATTTTCTTTATCATAAAAAGTTCCCTAGGGTTTCCCTAAGATTTCGAGCTGAGCAATCAACTTCAAAAGCATAACGAGAAAAGCAATAGTCTGGATGAAGCGAATATTTTTCTCTTCAATTAATTTAATCAGCCAAGTCAATACCAAATTTACAAAACGACTTATCTGCTTTTGTAAACACAATTTTTGGATTAAATTGTATTTGGATCGGAATCTGGATCGGATTTTAATTGAATTTAGATTGTATTTAGTACGGATTTGAACTGATTGATTTAAATTGGATTTGCATTGAATTTGATTAGATTGGATAGAATTAGGATTGGATTGCATTTTGATTTGGTTTGGATTTGGATTGAATTCTGATTGAAATTGATTTGGATCGGAATTTGGATTTGATTCTAACATGGAGTGGATTTATAATGGATTCTAATTGGATTTGAAGTGGATTTGGATTGGATTTGGATTGGATTTGGATTGAATTTGGATTGGACTTGGATTGGATTTGGATTGGATTTGGATTGGATTTGGATTGGATTTGGATTGGATTTGGATTGGATTTGGATTGGATTTGGATTGGATTTGGATTAGATTTGGATTTGGATTGGATTTGGATTGGATTTGGATTGGATTGGATTGGATTTGGATTGGATTGGCTTTGGATTGGATTGGATCGGTTTGGAGTGGGTTGGATTGGATTGGATTGGATTGGACTTGGGTTGGATTTGGATTGGTTTGGATTGGTTTGGTTGGTTTGGATTGGTTTGGATTGGTTTGGATTGGTTTGGATTGGTTTGGATTGGATTTGGATTGGTTTGGATTGGTTTGGATTGGTTTGGATTGGTTTGGATTGGTTTGGATTGGTTTGGATTGGTTTGGATTGGTTTGGATTGGTTTGGATTGGTTTGGATTGGTTTGGTTGGTTTGGATTGGTTTGGATTGGTTTGGTTGGTTTGGATTGGTTTGGATTGGTTTGGTTGGTTTGGATTGGTTTGGATTGGTTTGGATTGGTTTGGTTGGTTTGGATTGGTTTGGATTGGTTTGGATTGGTTTGGATTGGTTTGGATTGGTTTGGTTGGTTTGGATTGGTTTGGATTGGTTTGGATTGGTTTGGATTGGTTTGGATTGGTTTGGATTGGATTTGGTTGGTTTGGATTGGTTTGGATTGGTTTGGATTGGTTTGGATTGGTTTGGATTGGTTTGGATTGGTTTGGATTGGTTTGGTTGGTTTGGATTGGTTTGGATTGGTTTGGATTGGTTTGGATTGGTTTGGATTGGTTTGGTTGGTTTGGATTGGTTTGGTTGGTTTGGATTGGTTTGGATTGGTTTGGATTGGTTTGGTTGGTTTGGATTGGTTTGGATTGGTTTGGATTGGTTTGGATTGGTTTGGTTGGTTTGGATTGGTTTGGATTGGTTTGGATTGGTTTGGATTGGTTTGGATTGGTTTGGATTGGTTTGGATTGGTTTGGATTGGTTTGGATTGGTTTGGATTGGTTTGGATTGGTTTGGTTGGTTTGGATTGGTTTGGTTGGTTTGGATTGGTTTGGATTGGTTTGGTTGGTTTGGTTGGTTTGGATTGGTTTGGATTGGTTTGGATTGGTTTGGATTGGTTTGGATTGGTTTGGATTGGTTTGGATTGGTTTGGTTGGTTTGGATTGGTTTGGATTGGTTTGGTTGGTTTGGATTGGATTTGGATTGGTTTGGATTGGTTTGGATTGGTTTGGATTGGTTTGGATTGGTTTGGATTGGTTTGGATTGGTTTGGTTGGTTTGGATTGGTTTGGATTGGTTTGGTTGGTTTGGATTGGTTTGGTTGGTTTGGATTGGTTTGGATTGGTTTGGATTGGTTTGGATTGGTTTGGATTGGTTGGATTGGTTTGGATTGGTTTGGATTGGTTTGGATTGGTTTGGTTGGTTTGGATTGGTTTGGTTGGTTTGGATTGGTTTGGATTGGTTTGGATTGGTTTGGATTGGTTTGGATTGGTTTGGATTGGTTTGGATTGGTTTGGATTGGTTTGGATTGGTTTGGATTGGTTTGGTTGGTTTGGATTGGTTTGGATTGGTTTGGATTGGTTTGGATTGGTTTGGATCGGTTTGGATTGGTTTGGATTGGTTTGGATTGGTTTGGATTGGTTTGGATTGGTTTGGATTGGTTTGGATTGGTTTGGTTGGTTTGGATTGGTTTGGATTGGTTTGGATTGGTTTGGATTGGTTTGGATTGGTTTGGATTGGTTTGGATTGGTTTGGATTGGATTTGATCGGTTTGGATTGGTTTGGATTGGTTTGGATTGGTTTGGATTGGTTTGGATTGGTTTGGATTGGTTTGGTTGGTTTGGATTGGTTTGGATTGGTTTGGATTGGTTTGGATTGGTTTGGATTGGTTTGGATTGGTTTGGATTGGTTTGGATTGGTTTGGATTGGTTTGGATTGGATTTGGATTGGTTTGGTTGGATTTGGATTGGTTTGGATTGGTTTGGATTGGATTTGGATTGGTTTGGATTGGTTTGGATTGGATTAGATTGGTTTGGATTGGTTTGGATTGGATTTGGATTGGATTTGGATTGGATTTGGATTGGATTTGGATTGGATTTGGATTGGATTTGGATTGGATTTGGATTGGATTTGGATTGGATTTGGATTGGATTTGGATTGGATTTGGATTGGATTTGGATTGGATTTGGATTGAATTTTGTTTTAATTTAATTTGGATTTGGAAAACATTTGGATAGCACTTTGTATTGGTTATTAATTAAATTTGGATTTGATTTACAGTGGATTCTAATTGGCTTTGGACTTGGAATAGAGTTGGATTCAAATTGGATTTGGATTGCATTTGGATTAGATTTAAATTAAATTTGAATATGGATTAAATTTAGATCGGATTTGGATTAGGTATGGATTAGATTTGGGCCCGTTTAGCCGTGCGATAGGACACGCGGTTACAAAGCAAGATCATGCTGAGGGAGGCTGGGTTTGATTCCCGGTGCCGATCTAGAGATTTTTCGGATTGGAACTTGTCTCAACTTCCCTGGGCATAAAAGTATCATCGTGTTAGCCTCATGAATGCAGAAATGGTAATTTGGCTTAGCAACCTCGCAGTTAATAACTGTGGAAGTGATAAATGAACACTAAGCTGCGAGGCGGCAATGTCCCAGTGGGGGATGTAATGCCAATGAGGAAAAAGCAGAAGGAGAATGATTAGATTTGGAAAGGAATTTAGATTGAATTTGGATTGGATATGGATTAAATGTGGTCTGCAATGATTTTTATTGGATTTGGATCGAAATTTAATTGTATTTGGATTGATATTTTATTCGGTAGTTTAGCAATTTTACAGTTTGATTGTATAGGAATTATTTTTCTCATGATTTCAGTCGTTTCGTGGATGTTTCGAACTTTAATTTACTGACCAATATTAACAAGTGGGAAGTAATTGTTGTGGATAATTTTCCAAGCATCACAAATATATAGTAGTATATAAGATCAGGTTTATGAAATATCGGGATAAAATCATGATTCTTCGACTAACTGTCCTTTCGACGAAATGACATCTGACTTAATGCCATTCGACTCAGTGCCAATCAACAAAATGTCCCAAAGCCGACTACGATGAAGTATTGACAAAATAAATTTGAAACCATTGGTTTGGGGAATGGCCGTTTGGCTGAAAAGCATTCGGGTGAATGCCACTTGGCCGAAGGCCATAAGACCGCAAGTTGTTTGGCCGAATATACCATTTGGCCGAACAGACCAATTGGCCAAATAGGTCATTTAACCAAACAGGTAATTTGGCCGAACATGTCATTTGGTCAAACAGGTAATTTGGTCGAAGAGGTCATGTGACGTCCCACTTCTCATTTTTCTCTAAAAATTTCTCACTTCTAACTGCGGAAAATGAGAAGTGCGAAGTGTGAAAACAGAACTGAAACATTATTTGCATTTCAAAGTATATTGTGGCCAAATTTCATAAAATTTGGTCGACAAAAACCCCCTGACAATAATAGAACAAAACCTGCCAAAGCCGTCTTTCTCCCTATATTTGTGATTCCTACAGATTTCAATAAACTTTAAGAAGCTTTCAGAGTTCTTTTTCACATAGGATTGCTACCACAAATCCGGATATGCTACAATCAGGGATCGTAGTTCTCACTCATTGTCATGAGCGGAGAATGCTCTCCCACGCAGATTTTCACCAAGAAATCGTTTTACGGGCAAAAAATAGGTCTGATGAGAGATAACCATTTCTCCCTCACAACCAGCGCCGCGAAAAGCTGATGTCTGATTCATCCTTTTCGTGCCATCAACAATTGCAAAAAGAGTAGAATTTATGGACAACCTAACTCATATATGCAGACGATATGTTGATATGAGACGTCATTTTTGTTGATGTTCTAATCTCGTTGGGGTCATATTTTTTTGTAATTACTTACCGAAAATTTTCTCAAAAAGTGAGTGATTCGTAAAAGTGATAAAACGAAAAAAGAAATTCATCAAGTAGGCACGATTTTTGCTTATCTTCTAGGTTCGCTCTAGGGAAAAGATGAGTGAAGGAAAAATGTTTTTCACTACAAACTACGAAAAAAGATTCTCCTCCCGAAAATTGCTTGATTTCGTCTCATTGAAATGAAAAGTACGAACCCTGACTGCAATCATCATAAACTACTTCATTTTTGCATATTTGTGCAATTATTCTCTCATATCCTTGTTTCTCAATTTTTTGAGACAAGCTCGGCAATCTAGTGACTATAGCTTCTGCATTATAGATAGGAGGTCTGGCAAAGACTACATCACATAATGTGGCATAGACTACTTACATCACTTTTTCAAGTGAATCCTCGATGTTTATTTCCGTGATTTTTTATATTAGTGAGTGTGAGTCAAATCCCATTAGAATCATGGCGCAGAGAATCGCTCATGATTGGAATCGCGATTTGCATCATTGCATGATTTTTACGTGTTTTTCATTGTTGAATGTTGAATTTACTTTTTTCGCCTAAAACACTGACTAATAAATCTATATTTAAACAAAACATACCGCTCGACTGCGTTTCGGCGAGTTACCGAAGCGATGCGATTCTGCACGATGAAACTCATGCGCGATGCTCTCCCTACAGAATCGCAAGCGAGCTAGCTCATACATGAAGCCTCGATTATTCAGATTTGAATATGATTCTACCAACACTGATAAGGATTATAAGTTCATCACGTTACACTTCTGTTTATCTACCCTACCGAATTAACGAAGATTCCTTTCCGTGGTATTTCGGCAGAGGTTTTCTCGGTCTCTAGAGGCAACAGTAACTACACACTAACATTCCTTTTTTTTCCAAATGACTGGTGCCGTTATTGATCTATATATGATACTTGATACTTGATGGGCTACAGCTCTTCGATGAACCTACGCCGAATGGAGTATCCTTCTCCACTGGACTCAATCCTGGGCCAATCGCTTCCAATCGCCCTGAACATTGAGATTGAGCGCCATCGTGTACGCGGCCTTCCACGAAGCTTGCGGCCTCTTCCGGGTTCTCTACTAAATATTATCTTCGCTTGACGTTCTTCCGGCATACGAACAACGTGACCAGCCCACCGTAGTCGGCCGTGTTGTATAAGCTTAATAATATCCAGCCCTTTATACACCTGGTACAATTCGTGATTCATGCGACGCCGCCAGATACCGTTGTCCTGTTTACCGCCGAGTATTGTCCGCAACACCTTACGCTCAAACACTCCGAGAGCTCTCCGATCAGCCTCCTTTAACGTCCATGCCTCATGGCCGTATAAAGCCACCGGAAGAATCAGAGTAGTATACAGCGCGAGTTTTGTTTTCGTTTGCAGACTACGGGACTTAAGCTGGTTACGAAGTCCGTAATAAGCCCTATTTTCAGCTGCAATACGCCTTTTCGCCTCGCGGGTAACATCATTATCGCACGTCACTAATGTTCCAAGATACACAAATTCTTCTACCACTTCAAATTTTTCACCATCCAGCACCATTTCGCTACCACCACCACTAATGAACCCACGTTGATTGCCAGCGACCATGTACTTCGTTTTGCTGGTATTGATTGTGAGTCCAATCCTCACTGTCTCCCTCTTAAAAGGCACAAAGGCCTCTTCCACGGCACGGATCCTTTATGCTGGCGGAGACATGTTCGACAAAGCCCAAACTCACGTATCACCGCCCATTTGGAGTCTCTGGAGAGCTCCAAGAAGCGCTTACATTTGTCCACTGACTTACACGTTCCTTTGCACACCAGGCAGGTTTCTTTCGTCACCGGCGATTCAGGTGCTTTGGAAAACGGTTTGGTGTTTACATCGTACTTCGCTTGTGTTTCGGAATGTGCATTGAGATATGCTTCACCTTTTCTGTTACGACGAACATCGCTTCGAGCTGGTTTCGTTTGCAACGATTCCACCGGGAACATCACCGTGCTTGCTGCTTCCGCCAAAGAGTAGATCCACTTACTGAAAGTTGCCAAATTGACCGCCAGTTGCGCTTTTCGGTGCTGAGCCCAGTTCAGATTAATCGATGGAGGTAGTTTTCCAATGAGCTGGTGCAAGAGAGTTACATTGTACATGTAGTCGTCTAGGCCGCACGATTCCACCGTCGCACAGAAGCATACTCACGGCAACGTCTCGAGGCGATCCTCACGGATAGACGGTAGAGAACTGATCTTACAGATCAACGAGTTGGCCTCTGGTTGGCCGTACAGCATCTTCAATGTGTCCATTATGCCCTGTACGTTTCCCGGATGCATAGACCTGCATTTAACCGATTCGTAGGCTTTCCCTCTTAAGCTTCTTTGCAACCGCACAAGATTTTCTTCTTCAGTGAAACCACACATTGCGGTAGTACTATTGCACATAGAGAAGAAAATTGGCCATTTCTCCGGGTTGCCAGGAAATGTCGGTAAGTCTTTAGACACTGCTTGTCTTGCTGTAATTTGAGAGCGCAAGAGTTGAAATGGGTCGTGATCGTCTGGTTGATCCGTTCCCATCGGATAATTCTGTTCTGGGAGCGTTGAATTCACCAGAGATCGAGGCACCCGACCCGGCGCTGGTTGGATTCGAGTCGATTGAGGTTGGATGTTGGGATAGAAATACTTCGACATTCTGGCGGCCGTCTGCTGACGCAGTCCGAACCCTTGCTGCGCTGGTAGCAGATCTTCTTGACCTAGCCCCTGCTGTGCTGGTTGTCCATGAGACTGTTGCGCTGCCTTCGAATGACAGTCCTTTTCGATCCAATCCACTACACGATTCCGAGAGTATTCGCTTCCGGTGACTCGACTCGATCCTCTTTCGCTTGCTAATTCTTCTAGGATCCTGTACTTCTTCTCCATGAACACTCTATGCTTCTCCGCTTCTTGCTGTTCAGCTATCCGACGTCTTTCCGCTTGCTGTTCTTCGAAAGCCTTTTCTTCTTCCAACCGCTGTAGCTTCAGTTTTGCACGGTTCCTAGCAGACCTCTGTGATGACGAACATGAGACTTCTGAAGCTTCATCCAGTTGAATGACAGGCAATCCTTCTAGCGACGGAACAAACAGCTTCGTTGCTGTTGCTCTGCTCTTCTGCGATGCTCCACGATCCGCTTGACCGGTTGATTGATTCCTTGCGTTCCTGGAATGAGCTCCGGCAGGATCTGATGACTTTGGCAATTCCGGGTTTCTGCTTGATGGGATCATTTCTGCAACAATAGAGACATTCCTTTTGGATGAAACACTTTTAGGCAGGTGCTCGTTGATGGTATCCTTTGACGCTAGATCCTTGTTCGATGTTGACGTTGTTCGCTGGTTCCATGTTGCAGTCCTACAGTTGGCACAACTCCAGCTCTGGTCGACAACTTCATCCGTCACTCCAACGCACTCGTAGTGATACCACCCGTCGCACCTATCACACTGCACCATATCATCCGTATCTGGTCCTCCACAGCTTTTGCAAGTGTATCCCTCGACGGTCTTCTCCGGTTCATCCACCACCACCACATCATCACTTCCATTTGCACCGGTCACTTCACCACTAACCACTACCCTATCCTTGGCAACATGTTTCTCTCCCTTACCACTTGGTTTACCACTTTTACTATCGGATTTTTCTCCACGACTTGACATGATCGCGACTGATATTTCGTAATAAAACGAAAATTATATTGGAGTTAATCCAACGGGGGAAATTTCCGGAATTATAATTCTCGACAGGAAGCGAAATAACTCACGTTTTAGTTTCCCTTTAAGTTCATATAATAGTTCGTAGTCTGTATCTAGTTTGTAGTAGCAATGATCTAGGTAATAAGTTGAGTTTAGTGTTCAATTCGAAGACATTCTCTTTGTTTGCTTACCCGTGTGGTAATCAAATATTACCGGTGTGATAATTTAGGGGAGCTAAGCACTGCGACAAGCAGCTTTGGTTATGCAATCGGGCCTGCTATAACATCAAAGGTTTAGTTCATAGTTCACATAGTTTTAGGATAAATTACTTTACCGGTTACGTATGTAGATGTTAAGCACACAATTATATATAGTTTCACTTAGTATAAGCACTTTTCGGTAAGATTTACTTTAATAATAAGATACTATTTGTAGCACGAGTAGCTGATATGCATGGTATTAATTTACTTTTGGTCTTCTACTTTGCTGACTCATCGAAGCTGTCTCTGCTGTAGGTCTGTGACGATGTGGCTAATGCTATAAACAGATGCGCGCGCTGGCCTAATGGGGTAGGCTAACACCACTTGTCCGAAAGGCACAAGACCGCAAGTTGTTTGGCCGAATATACCATTTGGCCGGACAAACCAATTGGCTGAATAAGTCATTTAGCCAAACATGTCATTTGGTCAAACAGGCTATTTGGTCGAAGAGGTCATGTGACATCCCACTTCTCACTTATCTCTAATCATTTCTCACTTCTAACTGTGGAAAATGAGTAGTGCGAAGTCCAGACCGCATCGTGCTTTCGTGCTGTGCGGTTCTTTCTCTCTTTGCGGAAGGAAGTTTTTAATACTACCCGAAGCTATTTTAATTTCAACGGTGCTTCTTAGCGCTATTTGTACCCACTGATCCCGTTACGATCTTTGCAAGGACCCGTACCTTCGTTTTACGTTGGACCCGTTTGCGGAAGTAAAATTCCGACAAGCGGTGGTAATCCTGCAGGGACACCGTTCTGGGAAAAAACCTCTTAGAAGGTCACGTCTCCACGCTCATCAATGAGCATTAATAAAAACAAGAGGAAGGGGGATTCTCTGAATTCTCCACTTCCTTCAAAGAAACAAGATTTCAAGACCGTCCTGCCAAAGCGCGGAAAAAATAGAAGGAAGCTGGAGAATTCAGATATTACAACAATTTTTATGGTTTGTGCTTAACGTAAGAACGACACGACACTCATAAGAAACGCGACGCGAGACAAGACATAACACTTATAGTTCTTACAATCGTCAACAAGTTAAAATTTACCTTATCTGTCGACCGGTTTCGGGTGCGATGTCACCCATCATCAGGACAATGTCCAACTGGTTACGATTCGTACGTTGTTCGTACACGTCCGAAAGAGAGAGAAACTATTTTATTTTGTTGGCAAGGCTGAAGAGACACGATACTATAGGTGGGTCGTCCTCGTTCATCAATGGTCTCGTGGTGTTTGTAATGTACATTGATTCCCATGCGTTGAGGCTCGATACATTTCTGACCGTTTTTATAGATTTTGCGTTCACCCAGTCTATGCTGTGACCACTATTTTCTGTGTGTGCTGCCACGCTGGATTCGTGCGCTTTCCCTGTGTTCTCGAAGACGAACCTTGATCTTGCGGCGTGTTTGACCAATATAAACGGCTGAACAGTCTTCGCAAGGAATCTGATAAATTCCGGACTGTTCATCCGAAGGGATCCTGTCTTTTAAATTACACAACAAGTCACGTAATGTGTTTTCACTTTTGTGAACTACTTGTAGCCCATGTCGTCGAAGTGTGGTTTTAATGGGATTCGTCACTTAGGGGAAAAACGGTAAACTGATTCTCCTGTTTTCGTTAATTGCTGGTTCTAGGGTTGTAATATTCTGACGGAGCTTTTTCCGTTCGTGTTTATGAAATATTTTCTCTACAAACTTTTCATCGTACCCATTGACTTCTGCAGCCTTGAGGATTCTTGCTTTTTCCTCAACAAAGTCCACATTCTCCATGGGTATGTTGTAAAGCCGATGGGCCATGGAATGCAAATTGCGATCACATGAATTCAGATATTCCTTCTAACTCTAATATCGGAAATAATTCTTCTCCAATCGAACTGAGCAATCAGTTCGATTTTATTAATGATGAAATTGAGCAAATCGAATATACCTCTAGCCCAGGTGATTCGATTCATGCGAAAAAGCAAAGGATTCCGCCAATTGTGGTATCTGTTGCCGAGTTTTCTGGCTTCCGGAATGAGATTTTGAGTAACCTTCAGGGGATCAAGGTTTCATTTCAAATTGCTAGGAAGGGTGACTGCCGCGTTTTGCCGGGATCCTTTGACGATCGCAAACGTCTTCTTCAGTATTTAACTGAGAAGCGCTATAAATTCTTCACATACGACGACAAAACTGAACGATTGTTCAAAGTCGTCTTGAAAGGTCTCCCCAGTGATGATAAATCACTGGATGAGATTAAAATTGAAATTTCTCAATTACTTGGATTTTCACCAGTCCAAGTAATTAAGATGAAAAAGAAATCCCACTCTGGTGCTTCCCAGAGGGGCATTTCTCAAGAATTTTATTTAGTTCATTTTAACAAAAGTGAACTAAATAATATGAAAAGTTTGGAAAAGGCCTGTATTATGTCTCATGTCCGTGTTACATGGGAACATTTCCGCAGGCCTGGGGAAATTTCCCCCACCCAGTGCCGTACGTGCCAAAAGTGGGGTCATGGAACCAAACATTGTCACATGGATGCTAAATGCATGATTTGTGGTGGAACCTCTCACGCCAAGGACGCATGTCCTGTGAGAGAAGATTCCAATAAATTTAAATGTGCAAATTGTGGGGGCAATCATAAATCCAATTTCTGGGAATGCCCTTCACGCAAAAAAGTTTTGAATTCCCGTGCAAAATTGATGACCGGAAATTCCAATCGGATCCCAGATTCGACGGGTAGAAATTTTTCAAACGCTCAAATTTCGAAACCAGTTACCGGTCGAGCAATTCATACCCACCACAATTCACAAACAAATTTTGCCGCTCGTCAACGGGTAGCAAGCACTTCAGTAAATTCCAATTTTTCGAATGTACCTACGTATGCAAACATCGCTGCTGGTAGACAAAATTTCTCTTCTCAAAATGAGGGTTATACCCATGTCCCAACGGAAAATAATGGTCATGTTGCCGATTCAGGTAGCATGACTGCTTCCGATTTTGATTTTTAACTGAACAATTGCATCACATGATTGATGCAATGTTCAAAGCAAATACCATACCAGAAGCTGTTCAGGTTGGTATAAAGTACACACAAAAAATTGTTATCGGACTCCGTTTTAATGGATCTAAATAATTTTGTGAAAGTTCTAAATTGGAATGCCCGCTCTCTAAAGGGTAAGGAAGATGAATTATTCAACTTCCTTTCAGTTCATAATGTGCATATTGCCATTATAACTGAAACGTATTTAAAACCAGGACTCTCCATTAAAAGAGATCCAAACTATTTTATCTACAGAAATGATCGTCTTGACAGCGCCTGTGGTGGGGTCGCCATCGTCATTAATAGACGTATCAAACATAAATTATTTTCTTCGTTTGAAACCAAAGTTTTTGAAACCTTAGGAGTTTCTGTTGAAACAAATTTTGGTCAATTTTCCTTCATTGCAGCCTACTTGCCTTTTCAATGCAATGGGCAGCAAAAGAATTTGTTGAAAGCTGATCTTCAAATTCTGACTCGCAATAAATCAAAATCCTTCGCAATTGGTGACTTCAATGCCAAACACCGTTCATGGAATAATGCTCAAAGCAATTCCAACGGCAACATTTTATTTGAATATTGTTCTGCGGGATATTATACTATTCAATATCCCAATGGCCCAACTTGTTTTTCATCCACTCGAAATCCTTCGACAATTGATTTGGTTTTAACGGATTCAAGTCAGCTGTGTGGCCAATTGGTAACTCATGCTGACTTTGACTCTGATCACCTTCCTGTGACATTTGAAATCTCACAAGAAGCCATTTATAATCCGATCAGCTCTACTTTTAATTATCATAGAGCTGATTGGGATTTATATAAAACGTATATCGATAGGAATTTTGATGTTAATATTCCTTTGGATAACAAAAGTGATATTGACAATGCGCTCGTATCTTTGACAAATTTATTTGTCGAAGCCAGAGGCATTGCAATTCCGAAATGTGAAATTAAATTCAACTCCATTATTATTGACGACGATCTTCAGCTACTGATCCGTCGTAAAAATGTGAGGCGAGGGCAATACCAAAGATCTCGCGATCCCGCTTTAAAAGTTATTTGGCGAGATTTGCAAAATGAAATTAAAAAACGTTTCGCTATTCTGAGAAATACCAACTTTGAGAATAATGTCTCGAAGTTGGATCCCAGTTCGAAACCCTTTTGGAAGTTAACAAAAATTCTTAAAAAACCTCAAAATCCAATTCCAGCGCTTAAAGAGGGAAATAAAATTTTATTAACAAATGGCGAAAAGGCTCAAAAACTTGCTCAGCAGTTCGAGAGTGCCCATAATTTTAGTCTAGGTCTCACTAGTCCAATTGAGGATCAGGTTACACGGAGCTTCGAAGACATTCTCAATCAAGAGAATGTTTTTGACCCTTCGTTGGGAACTAATTTGGATGAAGTGAGATCTATTACTAGAAAATTTAAAAATATGAAAGCCCCAGGTGATGATGGTATTTTCTACATACTTATCAAAAAACTTCCTGAGAGCTCTTTATCCTTTTTGGTTAATTTATTTAACAAATGTTTTCAATTGGCATACTTTCCATATAAATGGAAAAACGCCAAAGTAGTTCCAATTTTGAAGCCGGACAAAATCCAGCTGAGGCTTCTAGTTATCGCTTAATCAGTTTGCTTTCTTCAATAAGCAAACTGTTTGAAAAGATTATTTTAAATAGAATGATGGTTCATATTAATGACAATTCTATTTTTGCTGATGAGCAATTTGGTTTTCGCCATGGGCATTCAACCACTCATCAGTTATTAAGAGTTACGAACTTAATTCGGCTCAACAAATCTGAAGGATATTCGACTGGAGTTGCTCTTCTTGATATAGAGAAAGCATTTGACAGTGTTTGGCATGAAGGTTTGATTGTAAAATTGATGAATTTTAATTTTCCTCTGTACATCATTAAACTGATCCAAAATTATTTATCAGATCGCTCACTGCAGGTAAACTACCAGAATACTAAATCTGATAGATTACCTGTAAGGGCTGGTGTCCCCCAAGGCAGCATACTGGGGCCCATATTGTATAACATTTTTACTTCTGACTTACCTGATTTACCACCAGGGTGTCAAAAATCTTTGTTTGCAGATGACACGGGCCTTTCAGCCAAAGGGCGAAGCCTTCGTGTCATTTGTAGTAGATTGCAAAAAAGTTTGGATATTTTCTCCACTTACTTACAAAAATGGAAAATTTCCCCGAATGCTTCCAAAACTCAGCTTATAATTTTCCCACATAAGCCGAGAGCTTCTTATTTGAAACCTTCTAGCAGACATATTGTCACTATGAATGGGGTTCCAATTAATTGGTCTAGCGAAGCTAAATATTTAGGACTTCTGCTAGATCAAAAATTAACTTTTAAAAATCACATTGAAGGCCTTCAAGCCAAATGTAACAAATATATTAATTGTCGATACCAACTTATAAACAGCAAATCAAAACTTGGTATTAAAAACAAACTTTTGATTTACAAACAAATTTTAGACCTGCCATGTTCTATCCTGTGCCAATATGGACTATTTGCTGCAATACCAGAAAGAAGGCACTCCAGAGGATTCAAAATAAAATTTTGAAAATGATTCTGAAGTTGCCTCCGTGGTATAGTACCAATGAACTTCATAGAATTTCTAATATTCAGACACTGCAACAAATGTCCAACAAAATAATTTCAATTTTAGATAAAAATCGTTGCAATCTTCTATTGCAACGATTAACTCCTTGTACCCTTAGTATAAAATAGGTTAAGTTTAGTTTAAGTTGAAAACATTGTAATTCCTACATGGTTCAATTCAACCAGAGGAAAAATTCTAACTGCCAGAGGCAATTGAAATGTATTAATAATAACTAAAAAGTAACATAGCAAATAAGGATGATAATGACCTAGTCTAAGAGATGAATGCATGTATTAGATAATTAGCAAATAAAATTAGTTAAAAAAAAAAAAAAAAAAAAAAAGGTTATGAACTACTTTGGAATGCAATTTTAAAAACTACTTCACGCTTCCAGGGGAATGAATCAACAGTCACAGTGAATAACATACTTTTATCTTTGCTCCGTTGCTGCATGTACGAAAATAATATTTTCGGAGACGCTGACCACCTAATAATTCATTTTTGTGCCACTACAGAACACGAGTCCATTTTGACAACCATTTCGGGACTCTGCCGTAATTATCCTTGAATAAACTTCCTAAGAAACCAAAGAACAAAACAAAAATCAAAGAGACTCAAAATATTTTGTGATGGAAATCAAATAGATTGTTGATTTTGTTCAAAAGTACGTAGATTTTTTTTTAAACATCTTCTTCAATTAATTGAAAAAATAACATTATGATTTTTTTCAGACCTTTTTTCCATGCGGGTTTTTCTACGAATTTCTTCCGAATTATTCGTCCATTTAATCCAAATGAATGTTAAAGTTTTATAACTCTCACTCACTCACTACATTGGTACAAAAGGCCAATGTAAAAATCTCCATACAAGGCGGCTGCTCGCTTATGCCTTGACCGGGGCCCAGATTAGAATCCTAATAACTATTTATTTACAAATTCTAAAATACAAATTTTGGAAATGCATCATTACCTCATTTATGGTTTCTTTCATATGTTACTCTACTGGACGCTCAATTTTTTTCGTACTAATGTTATGAAAATTTTCACAAAATATCCTAGATTTTAAGTTTCATAGTTTTTTTTTTCATTTATTTTGAAGAAAGTAGGTTTTTCAAAGGTCACTAATGTGGTATTAAAAATACATAAAACAATTTCTATTCTCGAAATCATTTTATGATGATGAACATTAGATAGACGTTGTAGAACATGCACACCACGTTTTTTTTTTCGGAAGCCTTCTTTAGCCTAGCAGTAAGATGCGCGGCTACAAAGCAAGAACATACTGAAGGTGACCTGGTTCGATTCTTGGTCCAGCCTTGGAAATTTCCTTGGCATCCCAGAGTATTAGAGTATCAACGTATCAGTCTCATGATACACGAATGTAAAAATTATTGGGAACCTAGCAGTTACTGTGGAAGTGCTTATTCGACAAACACTGGGCTGCAACTGCAAGGCGGCAATGTTCCACTGGAGGATATATTGCCAACAGAGAAGCGATTTTTTTGTTTCACCTTGTTTCCTGGATGCTCTAATCCATAGAAAACAGATCAACTCCTTCTCGTGTTTCGCACATCAGATTCCACCCATGAAAAACTGCCGTTAGATTATGCTGTTCAAGTCATCTTGTCGGTGGCCAATTAGCACAAAACTCCACAGCAAAATCAGCGTTAGTTTCAAGCAAAGGTCGTTATCCTCGAAGATTGCTAATCTCGTGACATGTGCAGCGATTCAAAACTGGTTCCGTGGAAGCCGGTTGTCCACAGTTATCACGTTAGTCATAGAATTCAAAGCCATTTGCATTGCCTTATGCTTAAAATGACAGATCTGTTTCCACTGTGATTTCTGATAATGAATCCATTTTTTCCATATGTATTTTGGTAGTTTGTAAAGTATAGTGACATGCTGGAATCACACTGTCGGTATCTAACGTTTAGACGCGTCCATTTACAATCCCGCCGTTAATCAGATCAGCAGCTAAATATATTGATTGATCACTTCGCCGGGTTTTTGAGAATAAAGTTTAAAAAAAACCTAAGTCCGAATCGGTCGGGAATGATATAACAAACGGATTTACAACAACGAAAACTTTTGAGTTCCCCTTGTCTTCCCATCCCATTTACATTATTGCCATTGTATTGCTTTCCTATTGAGCAACGTTTGTACCGCATAAATTACTTTATTCTTTCCACTTAGTGGGTGGTATAAATAAGCATTAGTAGGACGATGTTAAATTTTTAATGGTGTGGCAACGAAGAATTGCAAACTTCCAGAACGACATATTTTCGCCACCAAATATGCTAATAAATTTCCCCTAGCGCACAAACAAAACTGTCTCTCTGTTACGCTTTCGGTGCAAAATAACCATTTAATGTCTCGAAAGAATCCTCTTTCTTTCCGCTGGCTTTAGCAGACGACTGTCACTTGATGTTGGTTGTCTTTTTTTGGTAAAGTTGATTCCAAAAGCGAACAGTAAAAAAGAAAATCTATTCCACATTCTTGGCGACCACGAGTTGGGGATAGACGAGTGGAATGCACCCGGTGGACAAAATGTGTTGATGTTGATTTTTATAATCATACACGCGCGGATTAGGTGCTCTGATTCGAAAAGTTGTTAGACGCATATTGCACCAACCTTCCCTCAGTTTTAGGGGGAGCGAGTGAAGAGGATGTAAACTTGATCCAGTCATCTGGAATCTACCATCACCATCATCATTTACATCGAAAGAGGGGATTTTCGACTGGCAACGACTAACTGAGACTTAATTCCTTGCGAGAACTGAACTGAGAAGATTGGGAGGAATAATGGAAGCATAGGAGGATACTCAAACCCATCCTTATCTTCATTGGTTCGTAATGTATGTGTGCTTAGGCTCCGTGGACCCTCCCGAGTTCAAGAGAATTCGATACGACAAGCAAGCATTAGTCACACACTTTTGGAGTTTTAGAAGGATAATCTTCCCTTCGTCAGAACCGTACCCTAGGCGGTGTCTGCAATAATGTTATCATAAGGGCAAACGGCTTCACGCGATATCGCTCTGACTCGTTTTACGATCGTTGGAGGCTTTCATTGACTTTAAATTTATTAAGAAAACATAAATTCACAAATATATGTCTAGAAAAATAGAAGTTGCTTGGTTTTACGATCATATGAAGCAAAAAAATGATGTTTTATGCAAACGTTATATCCGGTAGAGACGGGAACCATAAGACCTGTTCATAAAAAACTGATGGAATATTCTCACGTTACGTTAGTTTGTTTTTGTCCTCAATGTATGTAATATATTCAATTCTTTCCGAGCTATTTCAAACGTAAAAAAACATTATGGCAATGGAAGCCAAATGTCTAAATGATCAAAAGAGCAGTAATAGGACTTCCAAACGCCTACAAAAGGGATGCAGTAAAAATAATTACAGCTTGTTGTGACTGATCGAAAAATAAAACAAAAACTTCTGGCATTCGTTCTCTGAATAGGTACACAAACCATTTCTCGAAAGCAAAATATATTCTTTTCTTGTTCCTCCGTCTAACCCATTCCAGGCCATGAAGTTGATAGCTTTTTTTAATTCTCACAAAACAAAAATACGGGATATACAAAACGGGAAGGGCTGTTTGCCGCAGGAAAGGTTAAATATATAAAAGCGTACCGGAAGTAAAAAGGATATGGCTAATTAGCTGAGGCTGTCATGATTTGAATAATGATTGCCATGAGAAATGGGAAACAATTTCCTTGTTTTTGTTTTCCGAGTGATCAAGAACGTTGAATATTAATGAGAAAAAATTATGGTAATGTCCGTTGATGAAGCCTAATTATTCTTAAGAAAGAGTTGTACTTTATGATCCAAAACAAGAACACGAATTTTTGGCTCTACAATTCAATTTCAATGTAGTTGATAAGCTGAATGCTGAGAACTTTTGAAAAGAAATTAACTATGTGTTTACGGTGGATAGGATGGAAAACTTCTGAAAACAGAAAAACATACGAATATATCATTACATAGATTTTGAAACCACGAACGACGTCCAATAAATCTATGCAGGGTATATGGCTCAAACATTAGCCTATTATGCTGTGGTTGAGCACATTTATCGATTTAAATATTCATATATTGAAGATCTAACCGAAATTATGCCACCAAACGGCTTTCTTACTTTTGGTTATTAATCTAAGTAGTCGAAAACAACAATAATTGTTCACAATCTATTATTAAATCCATCAAAAGTTTTGTGTGAAATGGACTTTATGTTCGGCCAATTTTCCTAATCTCGGCCCTGGTGTTGGATGCTTTTTCAGCCCATGAAATGTTGGTGCATTATTCACTGTAAATCGTATAAGCCGTAAGGTAGGCTCTTGCACCTACGTCGTGAGTGCCCTCATGTTTACCCATATATTCACCTCCGTCGTTAGTGCCCTCACCTTGACTGTCTCGCCTAGGACTTCCTCCGTCAACTTCTTGTAGGCGGCGCCTTTTTGCGAGCCGCCCCGCTTCAGCTCGAGGATCATCTCGCCCATACGGGTGCGTCTTATTCGACGTACGTCGGCGCCGAGTTCACCGAGCTTGACGTCACTCCTCATCGCCTTCAATACGTCCGAGTACCTAGCCTCGTCCGTCTTGATGACTAGGGCATCGCCCCTGGAGCGATTGGCGCCTACCCTAGACTTCTTGCTACCCTCATTCGCCTGGGCCTTCTTTTCGGCCCTTGACGTCTTCGGTTTCCTCTTGTTCTTGACCAGGGTCCAGGAGGCGTCATCCCCCTCTATTTCCCTGGTCTGGGGCGGCTGAGAGCTCTCAGCCTGCCGTAACCCCTTACCACCGTCTTTCCTGGGTGGACGGACCTTTCCAGCTTCCCAGCCCCACTACCCTTGTTCGGGGTAGTAACCCTCCGCGTTTTGAAGCGGCCCCCAGGGAGCTCATCCCCTGGAGACTGTCTCCCCCGTTTTTATGTCTGCTCCGTTGGAGCAGTGACCCCCGACGTGCCAGCGAATACTTCGTCTATACCGTCTTCGCGGGTACGCCCTCGGTCGATTCGACCTTGCCCGAGTCCACGAATCCTTGGGCCTCAGTCTGGGTAGACGTCGACTCCACGAATTTCACGGGTTTATACTTGGCCGTCCCAACCACCCTCTCCAGCTTGGCGTCCAACATCGACTTTCGAAGTTTCAGCAAGCTCCTCTTGAGTTCCTTACTGATATTATGCTTCGATGACGCAAAGTCGATGATGGCGTCCAGCTATTCCGTCGCCACCTCGAAGGCCGAAAGCCCATCGCGTTTTCGGTTCATCGCCTCCACAAGCCATGGGCCGTTCATAACCTCTACCGGCATAGCCGAGAAAAAGGTTAAGTGACCCACGCTGGCGCTGCGCACCGAGCTGCCGACTATTGCCTCTGGCATCCTAGGCGGAGACCTGAACAACCCACTTCTTGCGAAGGGGTTGACGCCTACACTACTACCACTAATTGAAGAATTGACTTGGTTTTCCATTTTGGTCTCACGAGTTGCTCGGGAAAAGAGGTCCACCACGCCAGAGCCCAGCATGACGCGGTAAGGAACAATTACTGTGGAGGGTGCCCAGATACCCCACAGGCTGCGTTAGAGGCCTAGCTCATTATTTCACCACTTTTTGGAACTTAGCATTACCCAATTTACTCGCAACAAGTTTCATTCAATGGGGATTGCGGTACACCTATAAGGATAGTTAGCCTATAAGATAGTGCGAAAATAAAATATTTTGATATCAAGCATTCCTGGAGGAATTTCTGAAGCCTTCTGCGTTATTGATGTACCTGAAGATATTACTTTGATAAACGCTCAGGGCCCATCCAGAAACCACAAGCATAATTTTTTGCAGTTTTTGACCCCCCCCCCCCCCTCTGAATTCGTTGAATCTACACCATTTGGTCGAACGACATTTCGTCGAAAGACATTTATTCAAATGATATTTGGTCGAAAGGACATTACGTCGAATGAACATTTGGTCCAAGGAACATTTAGTCGAAAATTAGTTTTTAATCCTTTAGAGCAGCGGTTCTCAACCTTTGTCGTGAGAGGTACCCCTTCGAACTTTTGCATTAAATGAGGTACCCCCTTCTTGAAAGTAGGCTCCCAAGCCTCTTGAAAGAATAATTCCGAGCCCTTTGATAGGAGTCTTCCGAGCCTCTTGAAAGGACCTTCTGAATCTCTTGAAAGTAGGCTTCCGCGCCTCTTGATAAAAGGCTTCTGTATCTCTTGAAGAGAGGCTTTGCATATTGAAAGGACCCTTATGAGCCTCTTGAAAGTACGCTTCCAAGCCTCTTGAAGATAGAATTTCGAGCTTCTTGAAGGGAGGCTTCCGATCCTCTTCAAAGGAGCTTTCCGAGTCTTTTGAAAGGAACCTTTCGAGCCGCTTGAAAGAAGCCTTCCGAGCTTTTTGAAGAGAAGCCTTCCGAGCCTCTTGAAAGGAGAGGCTTCCTAGCCTCTTCAATAGCGGTTTAAAAGAACGCTTCTGAGATTCTTGAAAATACGCTTCCAAGCATTTTGAAAGTAGAATTCCGAGCCTTTTGAAGGGAGGCTTCCGAGCCTTTTGAAAGTATGCTTTCGAGCCTCTTGAAAGGAGCTTTCCGAGACTTTGAAGAAGCTTTCCAAGCATCTTGAAAGGAGCCTTTCTAGCTTTTTAAATGAAGGGTTCCGACCCTCTTGAAAGGAGGCTTCCAGGCCTCTTGAAAGGAGGCTTCCAGGCCTCTTGAAAGGAGGCTTCCAGGCCTCTTGAAAGGAGGCTTCCAGGCCTCTTGAAAGGAGGCTTCCAGGCCTCTTGAAAGGAGGCTTCCGAGCCTCTTGAAAGAAGGCTTCAAGGCCTCTTGAAAGGAGGCTTCCAGGCCTCTTGAAAGGAGGCTTCCAGGCATCTTGAAAGGAGGCTTCCAGACTTCTTGAAAGGAGGCTTCCAGACCTCTGGAAAGGAGGCTTCCAGGCCTCTGGAAAGGAGGCTTCCAGGCCTCTTGAAAGGAGGCTTCAAGGCCTCTTGAAAGGAGGCTTCCAGGCCTCTTGAAAGGAGGCTTCCAGGCCTCTTGAAAGGAGGCTTCCAGGCCTCTTGAAAGGAGGCTTCCAGGCCTCTTGAAAGGAGGCTTCCAAGCCTCTTGAAAGGAGGCTTCCAGGCCTCTTGAAAGGAGGCTTCCAGGCCTCTTGAAAGGAGGCTTCCAGGCCTCTTGAAAGGAGGCTTCCAGGCCTCTTGAAAGGAGGCTTCCAGGCCTCTTGAAAGGAGGCTTCCAGGCCTCTTGAAAGGAGGCTTTCAGGCCTCTTGAAAGGAGGCTTTCAGGCCTCTTGAAAGGAGGCTTCCAGGCCTCTTGAGAGGAGGCTTCCAGGCCTCTTGAAAGGAGGCTTCCAGGCCTCTTGAAAGGAGGCTTCCAGGCCTCTTGAAAGGAGGCTTCCAGGCCTCTTGAAAGGAGGCTTCCAGGCCTCTTGAAAGGAGGCTTCCAGGCCTCTTGAAAGGAGGCTTCCAGGCCTCTTGAAAGGAGGCTTCCAGGCCTCTTGAAAGGAGGCTTCCAGGCCTCTTGAAAGGAGGCTTCCAGGCCTCTTGAAAGGAGGCTTCCAGGCCTCTTGAAAGGAGGCTTCCAGGCCTCTTGAAAGGAGGCTTCCAGGCCTCTTGAAAGGAGGCTTCCAGGCCTCTTGAAAGGAGGCTTCCAGGCCTCTTGAAAGGAGGCTTCCAGGCCTCTTGAAAGGAGGCTTCCAGGCCTCTTGAAAGGAGGCTTCCAGGCCTCTTGAAAGGAGGCTTCCAGGCCTCTTGAAAGGAGGCTTCCAGGCCTCTTGAAAGGAGGCTTCCAGGCCTCTTGAAAGGAGGCTTCCAGGCCTCTTGAAAGGAGGCTTCCAGGCCTCTTGAAAGGAGGCTTCCAGGCCTCTTGAAAGGAGGCTTCCAGGCCTCTTGAAAGGAGGCTTCCAGGCCTCTTGAAAGGAGGCTTCCAGGCCTCTTGAAAGGAGGCTTCCAGGCCTCTTGAAAGGAGGCTTCCAGGCCTCTTGAAAGGAGGCTTCCAGGCCTCTTGAAAGGAGGCTTCCAGGCCTCTTGAAAGGAGGCTTCCAGGCCTCTTGAAAGGAGGCTTCCAGGCCTCTTGAAAGGAGGCTTCCAGGCCTCTTGAAAGGAGGCTTCCAGGCCTCTTGAAAGGAGGCTTCCAGGCATCTTGAAAGGAGGCTTCCAGACCTCTTGAAAGGAGGCTTCCAGGCCTCTGGAAAGGAGACTTCCAGGCCTCTTGAAAGGAGACTTCCAGGCCTCTTGAAAGGAGGCTTCCAGGCCTCTTGAAAGGAGGCTTCCAGGCCTCTTGAAAGGAGGCTTCCAGGCCTCTTGAAAGGAGGCTTCCAGGCCTCTTGAAAGGAGGCTTCCAGGCCTCTTGAAAGGAGGCTTCCAGGCCTCTTGAAAGGAGGCTTCCAGGCCTCTTGAAAGGAGGCTTCCAGGCCTCTTGAAAGGAGGCTTCCAGGCCTCTTGAAAGGAGGCTTCCAGGCCTCTTGAAAGGAGGCTTCCAGGCCTCTTGAAAGGAGGCTTCCAGGCCTCTGGAAAGGAGACTTCCAGGCCTCTTGAAAGGAGGCTTCCAGGCCTCTTGAAAGGAGGCTTCCAGGCCTCTTGAAAGGAGGCTTCCAGGCCTCTTGAAAGGAGGCTTCCAGGCCTCTTGAAAGGAGGCTTCCAGGCCTCTTGAAAGGAGGCTTCCAGGCCTCTTGAAAGGAGGCTTCCAGGCCTTATGAAAGGAGGCCTCCAGGCCTCTTGAAAGGAGGCTTCCAGGCCTCTTGAAAGGAGGCTTCCAGGCCTCTTGAAAGGAGGCTTCCAGGCCTCTTGAAAGGAGGCTTCCAGGCCTCTTGAAAGGAGGCTTCCAGGCCTCTTGAAAGGAGGCTTCCAGGCCTCTTGAAAGGAGGCTTCCAGGCCTCTTGAAAGGAGGCTTCCAGGCCTCTTGAAAGGAGGCTTCCAGGCCTCTTGAAAGGAGGCTTCCAGGCCTCTTGAAAGGAGGCTTCCAGGCCTCTTGAAAGGAGGCTTCCAGGCCTCTTGAAAGGAGGCTTCCAGGCCTCTTGAAAGGAGGCTTCCAGGCCTCTTAAAAGGAGGCTTCCAGGCCTCTTGAAAGGAGGCTTCCAGGCCTCTTGAAAGGAGGCTTCCAGGCCTCTTGAAAGGAGGCTTCCAGGCCTCTTGAAAGGAGGCTGCGAGGCTCTTGAAAGGAGGCTTCCGAGGCTCTTGAAAGGAGGCTTCCGAGCCTCTTGAAAGGAGGCTTGAGCCTCTTGAAAGGAGGCTTCCAGGCCTCTTGAAAGGAGGCTTCCAGGCCTCTTGAAAGGAGGCTTCCAGGCCTCTTGAAAGGAGGCTTCCAGGCCTCTTGAAAGGAGGCTTCCAGGCCTCTTGAAAGGAGGCTTCCAGGCCTCTTGAAAGGAGGCTTCCAGGCCTCTTGAAAGGAGGCTTCCAGGCCTCTTGAAAGGAGGCTTCCAGGCCTCTTGAAAGGAGGCTTCCAGGCCTCTTGAAAGGAGGCTTCCAGGCCTCTTGAAAGGAGGCTTCCAGGCCTCTTGAAAGGAGGCTTCCAGGCCTCTTGAAAGGAGGCTTCCAGGCCTCTTGAAAGGAGGCTTCCAGGCCTCTTGAAAGGAGGCTTCTGAGCCTCTTGAAAGGAGGCCTGAGCCTCTTGAAAGGAGGCTTCCGAGCCTCTTGAAAGGAGGCCTGAGCCTCTTGAAAGGAGGCTTCCTGAGCCTCTTGAAAGGAGGCTCTGAGCCTCTTGAAAGGAGGCTTCTGAGCCTCTTGAAAGGAGGCTTGAGCCTCTTGAAAGGAGGCTCTGAGCCTCTTGAAAGGAGGCTTCTGAGCCTCTTGAAAGGAGGCTTCTGAGCCTCTTGAAAGGAGGCTTCTGAGCCTCTTGAAAGGAGGCTTCCAGGCCTCTTGAAAGGAGGCTTCGAGCCTCTTGAAAGGAGGCTTCCGAGCCTCTTGAAAGGAGGCTTCTGAGCCTCTTGAAAGGAGGCTTGAGCCTCTTGAAAGGAGGCTTCTGAGCCTCTTGAAAGGAGGCTTCTGAGCCTCTTGAAAGGAGGCTTCTGAGCCTCTTGAAAGGAGGCTTCTGAGCCTCTTGAAGGAGGCTTCTGAGCCTCTTGAAAGGAGGCTTCTGAGCCTCTTGAAAGGAGGCTTCCGAGCCTCTTGAAAGGAGGCTTCCGAGCCTCTTGAAAGGAGGCTTCCGAGCCTCTTGAAAGGAGGCTTCCGAGCCTCTTGAAAGGAGGGATCCGAGCCTCTTGAAAGGAGGGATCCGAGCCTCTTGAAAGGAGGCTTCTGAGCCTCTTGAAAGGAGGCTTCCGAGCCTCTTGAAAGGAGGCTTCCGAGCCTCTTGAAAGGAGGCTTCCGAGCCTCTTGAAAGGAGGCTTCCGAGCCTCTTGAAAGGAGGCTTCTGAGCCTCTTGAAAGGAGGCTTCTGAGCCTCTTGAAAGGAGGCTTCTGAGCCTCTTGAAAGGAGGCTTCCGAGCCTCTTGAAAGGAGGCTTCTGAGCCTCTTGAAAGGAGGCTTCTGAGCCTCTTGAAAGGAGGCTTCCGAGCCTCTTGAAAGGAGGCTTCCGAGCCTCTTGAAAGGAGGCTTCCGAGCCTCTTGAAAGGAGGCTTCCGAGCCTCTTGAAAGGAGGCTTCCGAGCCTCTTGAAAGAAGGCTTCCGAGCCTCTTGAAAGGAGGCTTCCGAGCCTCTTGAAAGGAGGCTTCCGAGCCTCTTGAAAGGAGGCTTTCGAGCCTCTTCGAGCTGCTTGGAAGAAGGCTTCCAGGTAGCGTAGAAGGACGCTTCTAATCATCTTGCAACGAAGCAACCGAGCTTTAGTGGGAAAAACCTTCATGTCTCTCAAACTAAGGAATTCGCTCCTTTAGATCCTAGATAGCATTAAAGATTTTTAAAATTTGGTCACTCGACGTTTTGTTCGTTTGATCTTTTGTTCCGCATTTCTTCATACATTTTGCTGGTTGCGTAAGGCAGGATTCAATTGGCTTTGATTTATTGATTGCATTGCATATTATGTACAATATAAAGTTTTTGAAATAAAAACTTCACAATTATCAAAACCTTATCAATGCGTTTTGATTGGAATTGTAATAAGTCCGCCATTACGCATTTTTGTCCGAGGTACTGCCTAGGGCCAGCGAAGGTACCCCCAGAGGTACATGTACCCCAGGTTGAGCACCGCTGCTGGAGACAATTATACTTTGATGCTCAAGTGTCGTATTTGCAGTTCAGAACCTAGAGAAACAACTGGCTATAGTTGGTTGATTGGGAAAATTCCGAGATTATTTGGTCGTTGTTTCTATAGCACTGCAGCCACATGCATGTTTTTTGTTCATAGATGTTAAAACACAGAGTTATTTCGATAATATCTTTTCATGTTCCATGAGTGCTTTTCGAGAGAACATTGAATTCATTCATAGGCGGCAGGATGGAGATGCATGGTACATTTGTGTTTTGGTGCATCTACTTCTTGTGACTAAACTTGTTGGGCGAATTCCAACACATCTGTTGAATAAATAATTGTATGAGAATGCTAGCATTTGTTTGGCACCTTGTATTATGGAAAACCTGAACCAAATTACATGATTGGACAAACGTGTTTTTGGTAAACAAGGCGAATACCGCAATCAGGGAAACATGCAAACTAGGTACTAAATAGAGAATAGGGTGGCTCAAAAAACACTTTTTCAAATTTTTTGATGGGCCGCCCTCTTATTCGGTTCTATTTGATGCCCTGATGCTCTGGACAAAATTTCAGCCAAATCGGTCAACGTTTGGGCAGTGCTAAACTCGTTGGAAGTTTATATGGAAAAATGTATGCAGAAACATCCAAAAACAGTGATTTGCAGTTGGACGGCACAATTTAAGATCAAGAACCATGATACTCATTCAGTTCTTGTAAAATAAAATACAGAATGTTATGTTGAAAACCGCGAGAAGATTAGAGTTTATTACGCAAAGATATTAGCATTTTACTGGAGTGTTGTAGGGGTGAATTTATTTCTTTTCAAAGGTAAAAGAAACGAAATTTGCTCAAACCCCACTGCAGAGAAATGCTAATAACTTAGCCGGGCAAACTCGAATCTTCTCGCGGTTTTCTGCATAACATTCTGTATTAAATTCTCCAAGATCTGAATGAGTATCATAGTTCTTCATCGTAAGTTGTGTAGTCCAGCTACAATTTACTGTTTTTGGATGTTTCTGCATACATTTTTCTATATAAACTTCCAACGAGTTTAGCACTGCCCAAACGTTGACCGATTTGGCTGAAATTTTGTCCAGAGCATCAGGGCATCAAATAGAACCGAATAAGAGGGCGGCCCATCAAAAAAATTGAACAAAGTTTTTCCCATACTAATTTGAGCCACCCTAATAGAGATGGTCGGGTTTTCAAACCCGACACGACCCGAACCCGGGTTTGGGATTGGAAAATTAGTTCAACGTCGGGTTCGGGTCGAGTACGGGTTTGTGAGATGAAAAAATGTGGGTCCAGGACGTACCGGTTTGAGAAATAAAATACCGAATACAGTGAACGTTCGCTAATTGTTTTTTTTTTCTAGTTGGGGCGCTTTTTAGTTGGGGGTTCGCTAATTGAAAAGCAGCTAAACGTCAGAATGTGATGTCAAAAACGCGTTGACGTTTTGTTTCCGTATTTGGCGGGATCGATATTTTCTGGCGCGTAAAATTTTCCTTTGTTAAATGCAAAAAGTAAACAACATTGACGCTTGTCAAAACGCCCCAATTAGCGAACGGCATTCGCTAGTTGGGGTGAGGTTATGCCCCAATTAGCGAACGATCACTGTATTTATTTATTCGTGTCTGGTAATTTTGAGGCTCTGAGGCTGGACCTACATCCTTTTTGATGTAAAAGAGAAATATGAAATATCTTGTTTGAGTTTTCCGGCAGAAAAAAGTTTGGGTCCAGCTCGGGTTTAAATAGTCGAATTAATTCGGGTTCGGGTCGGGTACGGATTTACGACTGTAAAAATTGTCGGGTACGGGTCGGGTATGAGTTTGATAAGATTTTTCATTTCGGGTTCAGATCGGGTCCAGGTTTGAAAGGAATTTATGAATCGGGTTCGGGTCGGTTTAAGGTTTGCAAAATGTGAAACCCGACCATCTCTAGTACTATGAACAAAAAACTTTTTCTCTGGTGTTTTCTAAACGATTGTCATAACTCTTTCACGGTTGTCTTATCCATTTCATCTTGTTTCATCAGGTTTCATCCAACTAGCTAATTCATTATGTTTCTAGGGATGCCCAAAAGTTACTGAATAAGCAAAAATAAGGATGCTATCATCACTAAACGAGCAGTGTAATCCGAATAATGCTCCAAAACATTATCGTTACACCACCCCAAGGAATATATGAATTACAGTAAAGTTATGTATATTATAAGCAGAGTCCAGCCTCCGTTGCATAAATTATTCTTATTTAAATTCAAATGTCATGTTCAACCGTGAACAATTAGTTTCAAACAACGATCAACGTGCATCGCATTCATAAATTGTAATTACCTTCTTGCTAACTACCGCTGTAGTGTAGTGTTGTGATGAATGTTCCCTTGCATTGTTAATGGCAGAGAAACACCACCCGCTTAATTTTTATGGTCTTTCGTGACCGAAAAAAAAAACTCAAATGCAATAATGTCATGCAACATAGGAGCACCGCGGTATCATCATGGAACGGAATGCGTTTACAGTCAGGGGATGCCAGATGGTTTTTAGGGAAAATGATTTGAATTTATCTCAGCATATTTTAGACAAAAATATAAGTAGATGGGTTAACTTGTAAATTTATTTGAGTACAAGTTAAAAAGAATGGCATTTTTATGGAAAATGGTGCCACCCAAAGAACACCAGGTGCACCCAAATTTGATCGTATAGATTATACGAAAAAGATAGTTATGTTAACATTCTTTAAAAAATGTTTTCTTGATTCATTTTAGCTAATATAGCATTTGCAGGATTGTGATACTATCTATGTAAGTGTTTTGGACCTCTTCACCTGTATTGCCAACCGCATGCACACTGACACAAAATTGCACAATGAAGTGGGATATTTTTTAATTACAAATTCTTTCCGCTGGAACGTATGGATCGCACTGGTCGCACGAACCGAATCGAAACGCTTTTTTATTGCATTGCAGAGGGTTTTTCCTCGGAAACCGAAAGTTCCCATAAAACGTGGACACAACACAAAGTGCTGTTCTCTGGATCGTCGTCCTCGACGTCGGATGAAAGGCCGGGAAAGGTGTTGTGTCTGGCACACATTTTTTTAGCATCGGTCAGTGAATTATTGCGAAACCACCACCACCGATGCAGCAGTGTTATTGGTGTCCACCGGTTTGGGTCACACACCGGTGCGAGTTTACAATTTAAGCGAAAGTAAGTAAGTGGTAAAGGCAATAAAATGAGTGCACACTGCATGCGATCCACGGGGAATTTATGTGGGTACTTTGGAAACAATTTAATTAAAACGGTGAACCAGGGCCTTAACTAGATTCTGATGGAAATTCGAGCGAATGGATGGGGACATACGAGCCATCGAATAAGAGCCCGGATTACGAAAAAGGATTCGTGGAAGGTTCCTACAAAGATTGTTCGACCGAAATGGATTGAGGTACAACTTTGGAGATACTTTGAACAAAGTGCTTTACTTTACAGCTCAATTAATCACACTTGAGTGCTGATATCTATTTAAACTGAGTGTGTATACTGATTAATTTCAATTTAATTAATATTATATTCTCAAGCATTGTATTGAAATTTCATGTTCATTCAAAAATCAGGAAAACAATTGCGCATATCCCGAAATGAGTGACGTATCATGATGAAAATATGCGAACATTGAATTTCAGTAATGGTTTTTTCGCTGATTCAATGCGCAGAAAATCCTTCGACACGATTAGAAGAGGTCGCAAAGGTAATAAGCATAAGGATGAAATTTTATCGAAACTCATCTTAACTATAGATATTAGAATCTAAAGATGAGCGAAACGATGGTTGAGTTCGCTGTTTTGACACGTGTTATCACCTCGAACATCACACTCCTTAATACTATCATTGCAATCGTGACGCCTTGCTTGTTTGGAGACACGTTTTACAGTTCTTTTGGAGACAGAGGATTTATCTTCGCTCATCTATATATTCCACTATCTATAGTCTTAACAGTATCCCGAAGTTGCTCACGTCAAGGATCCCGGTAATGTAAGCATTGAACAACTTCTAGCTAACAACAGATAGGTATGCCATGCTTTTTATTAAAAACTAACGGCCGGTGCTCTTTTTAATCAGAAGCTGTACGCATAATTGTCCCATGTACATAGGAAATCTCAACAAACATGGGACAAATATTCGTATGACGGCAGTGTATGCGTATTACTCTTATGATATCTCAATTAGAAGAAAAAAAAACTGAAGAATCGAATTCCGGAGTAGGGTAAATCACTACTTGGGCCTATGGACCCGGTTCCCGGCTCACTGCACAGAAAACTAATGATTTAAACTGTTTGGAAGTCGTAGGTTTATGGTTGATAATTTTAAAAAGTCTCCCATTTATTTTTCACAATACTCAATATTTTTCTATCACTTGTTTTACTCCTAATTGATTCAATTGTAGAAAATAAAAATGTAGAATTCAAAATTTCACTCTCCGATGCCACACCACTGAGCCGGAGTGATTCTTTCCACTTTTACAAAACGGTATTATCGAATAAACACCTACCTGAAAATCGTCACAGTGCTCGATACAACCATTGCATGAAGCTTGTGGAGTTTATTCTGATTATTTGCAAGCGGGAGCCACTTGGAACACCTTATCGCACTGTTTGTTCACTGTATGTGATGGACGACACAATCCCCGATTGCTTTGATTGCTGATGATGTGACTCTAAGTTGTGGTTCACATTAGGCCTACTTCGATGGTTTCAAAGCAATTGAATATATGATTTATGTAGTAAACGGCAAGTACTGTTTCACTGCCACACATTTCCCCTCTTCTCAGGAATTTATGTGAAAAAAAATTGTCATTTGAATTGACTTTCAATGAAAAACGTGAAAACTTTGTATTTTTATTATGCCTATAAGAAACCAAAATATAAACCCGTTTACTGTAAGTGGCTCATACTACATACATCACTTAACAACTGTGAGACGAAGTTGAATTCAGCTTGTAAAATTGTGTTGTTCTCCAGATATGAGTTCTCCAAATATAATGTTTACACTGACTAGATACCGCAAATATGCTATGCTAGCTGATCCGTCGAACTTCGTCTCTCCAAAAAAAACTATTATTTAGCGCCAACATAGTTTTTTTTTTACTACTTTATAGGCAAAATTATATCGATTCAAGCGCTTAGCAACGTACGTATCATCTGGTATTATAAATATTGCATTTATAGTATATGACTACTTTTATGCAAGGGCCTTAAGTGGCATTTATTAGAATGCAACTGACTGTATCTCATTGTTAAATGTAATTATATGAACCACTCGCGCTCCTTACGAAGATTAGCTACACTAAGTCTCACTTATCAATTTATGCGAGCACCACTCGTGCTCATTTAAAAAGTCATAACAATAACTCGTACTGAGCACTTCATGCGAGCACCACTCGCGCTCATTAAAAAAAAAAACATCATAACAATAACTCGTACAGAGCACTCAATGCAAGCACCGCTCGCGCTCATTCAAAAATTCATAACAATAACTCGTACTGAGCACTTAATGCGAGCACCACTCGCGCTCTTTACGAAGATTAGCAACACAAAGTCGCACTGAGCACTTTATGCGAGCACCACTCGCGCTCATTCAAAACATCATAACAATAACTCGTACTGAGCACTTAATGCGAGCACCACTCGCGCTCTTTACGAAGATTAGCAACACAAAGTCGCACTGAGCACTTTATGCGAGCACCACTCGCGCTCATTCAAAAATTCATAACAATAACTCGTACTGAGCACTTAATGCGAGCACCACTCGCGCTCTCTACGAAGATTAGCAACACAAAGTCGCACTGAGCACTTTATGCGAGCACCACTCGCGCTCATTCAAAAATTCATAACAATAACTCGTACTGAGCACTTAATGCGAGCACCACTCGCGCTCTTTACGAAGATTAGCAACACTAAGTTGCACTGAGCACTTTATGCGAGCACCACTTGCGCTCATTCAAAACATCATAACAATAACTCGTACTGAGCACTTAATGCGAGCACCACTCGCGCTCTTTACGAAGATTAGCAACACAAAGTCGCACTGAGCACTTTATGCGAGCACCACTCGCGCTCATTCAAAAATTCATAACAATAACTCGCACTGAGCACTTAATGCGAGCACCACTCGCGCTCTTTACGAAAATTAGCAACACTAAGTTGCACTGAGCACTTTATGCGAGCACCACTCGCGCTCATTCAAAACATCATAACAATAACTCGTACTGAGCACTTAATGCGAGCACCACTCGCGCTCTTTACGAAGATTAGCAACACTAAGTTGTACTGAGCACTTTATGCGAGCACCACTCGCGCTCATTCAAAACATCATAACAATAACTCGTACTGAGCACTTAATGCGAGCACCACTCGCGCTCTTTACGAAGATTAGCAACACAAAGTCGCACTGAGCACTTTATGCGAGCACCATTCGCGCTCATTCAAAAATTCTTAACAACTCGTACTGAGCACTTAATGCGAGCACCACTCGCGCTCTTTACGAAGATTAGCAACACAGAGCCGCACTGAGCACTTTATGCGAGCACCACTTGCGCTCATTCAAAAAAAATCATAACAATAACTCGTACTCACTCACGCTCATTTAAATATGCACAATACTAAGTGGTACTAAACACTTCTAAGCATGTCTGAGTCGAAACTATCTTTTGTTAATTAACAACATATTTTATTACAACGGGAATCAACAAAAAGATACCACTACCAGAGAAATTTTCGTTTGGTAATCATGAACAGCCCTATACGTGTGCGTGGGCCTCAGCCCGGTGGCATCCCTATCTCACACAATAGGTTTGTTTTGCAGCCAACATTGCGCGACCGTATCCCACTGACAGTTCTGTATCCTAATGAGAATCAAATGTGATGTTTGTAAACAAAACACATACTATCATGAATTTTACACTGAGATGTTGGCTGCAAAAACATGGCGTCGTGCCACCCACCTGGTGGGCCTACCTTTTTTTTATGTGCAAGTTTGTCCATCTATTTGCTTAAGTTGGTTTCAAAATAGGGGAAAAATGTCCATGCATTGGACAATTGTATCATCTGAAACAAAAACACTAATCTTTTTTTCTTATGCATATTTCATAGTTTTCTATAAGAAAATAAATATGTTCTGCGTTGTAGAAACATTTAACAATTGAATAAAACAGTTAACATCTCATTCTTTCATCATTTTAAGATTTTTTTTTACGGCTCTCGAATGGACCTAGGATAGGATGTGCCAATTAGTCATTAAAAATCGTACCGATTTTCTGTCAAAATCGTACCGGTTGCTGATTGGGTGAAAATGACAATCGATTACTTCGATCGGCGGTATCACATTTTCAAAAGGGCAGCTTGTTGTTACCTTGGCCGTGTTGCTGGGTAATTAAATTAAAATTTATGACAAAATTCAAAAGTTTGTTTTTTGATTTTTTGGGTAACATGAATTTATGCTAGACTGCAAATGATGTATACATGATTCTCAAGGGTTATGCTAATTTAAAACACTCGATTTGAAGCATTATTAACCAACTTTTTACCCATTTCACTGTAGAACTCATCTAACTCCATGTAAAAACTTTTTTACGATAGTACGTAGCATCTTTTATTACGAATAACGAAAGAAATGAACAAGAAAACATGATTTTTTTACATATATTATTCGGAGGATTTTGCACAAACATATTCGGAAGCACTGGCCACCACCTCGTCGAAGCAACCGACTGAGGGAACAACAGGGCAGTCGCAATTCAATTGTCACATCCTATCCTAGGAATGGACCAACGATTTCAAGTCACTTTTGGAGTGAAATCAGTAGTGATTCAGTCTCGTTGCAAACCCTCGAACATCATTCTAGTTTGAATCTGAGGTAAAATAGAACAAACTCACTGGCTTCTCCAGCAGTGTTTTATTCATGTTTGAAATTTGTTTTCCCTTAGAAGAAACTAGTATGCTGCTGCTAAGAAAAGCGCCGCAACACAAAATGGATTGATCCGTACATAAAATGACGCATTCATACACCAACATAATTGAATCTCGTGATTCATTAGTGGTTCAAATCTGCAGAAAATAACAGGTCCAGTTTCAATTCATTTTCTAAAATTTACTCACCCAATATCCAAGTATTTGACCACATCACGTCCACTTGCACAAACAATTCGATTACTTTATGGGTGCTCCCGCTTGCTCAATACTACATTTAAAAAAAAAGGCTGAAAATCCAGCAGGATCGCCAAATGTGGAGTTTATTCTGATTATTTGCAAGCGGGAGCCACTTGGAACACCTTATCGCACTGTTTGTTCACTGAATGTAGTCGACGACACATTCCCCGATTGCTTTGATTGCTGATGATGTGACTCTAAGTTGTGGTTCACATTAGGCCTACTTCGATGGTTTCAAAGCAATTGAATATATGATTTATGTAGTAAACGGCAAGTACTGTTTCACTGCCACACAAAGCTGTTAATCACCACACCATAATTCTAAACACCCGCACTTCAATTATTCTTATTTGTTCGTTTCACTAGAACTTATTTAAACATACTAGAATACATTTTAAAATGTATTCACAAACCGAACAAAAATTCACCTCGGCCCAAGCACTTCTAGCCGCACCGTGCTGCCAAAAGGCCAGGATTATAAAAATGATCCTTCATCGTTAATATGAAAATTGTCTAATATGTTGACGTTATCATGTTATTTATAGTTCTCTCGATTTTAAAAGGTGAAATAAATATTGTTTTAAAGTATTTGAAAGAAATTTGGATGAGTTTATATATCTTCTCAACCAAATAAAAATGATTATGAATAATACCATCTGGCATCTTGTTGTCGTGGAACGTGCATATTTTTGTTTACATCGCATTTTCTACCGTCCCGAGAGAGAATGAGAGTAAAATGTTGAGAGATTGAGTGAAATTTTAGTTAGGCCGGGAACTGGTTTTTTGTATGCCGGATTGGGAATCGCTATGACTGAAATGAGTGCTGCACCTCGTTAATTTAAATCAAATAAAAGCTTCTTTGAACGATATTTAGCACGAATAGCTATTTTTTAAGCAGAAGTGAACCCTAATGCAGTATTATACAGCCTACAAATTTCAGAAAAAGTTGCTTCCTGTCATAAATATCAATTAAATAATGCAGTCGTACGCATGTTAGGCCGGGAATGGGGTAAGAAACCCTATATCCCAAAAAGAATCTGTATCGAGCCGTGATAATCTGTGTAAACTGCCCTTCGCTTTGAGGTCTGCTTCACCGCGCCACGTCAACATTTTTCATCGTCTCGCTGACGCCGCGCCGATCAAGTTTGTTGCAGTCTATATTCCACATCAATACGACGCGAAATTGCTCGCGAAGCTAATATAAACATCGACACCAGGCACCGGCATAGGCGGCAAACTGAAAATTTGGGTGGTTCAAAAAATAAGTTGTGCTTCGCCACGCTCAGTCGATTCTGTTCCACATTCTGGGTGTGCTTCGATTGTTGGGGCTGGTTTGGATAGGGGCTGATTGACCGTTTTAGGTTTGTATGAGAATTGATATGAGCAGGCGGCATTTTTCATTTCCCCGTGGGGCACCGGCAAGAAGCGAGCCTATATGACTGGGGGTAAAAATCAATCATGAGCTGTAACTTTACGGGAATCGCATATTCATTGGCCGTTCAATATTATTTGATTTTATTCCTGGTTGCGAAACTCACTAAAAAGGGCAATGCAATATAGAATCCTGTTCTGTTCTGCCTTTACACCAGCATTGTTGCACGAAAACTACGAGAACGATTGGTCGATTAAGTACGGATTGTTAGAACAATTAACACGTACGTCCCCAACCCCCATTTTACGACAAAACTCAAAATTCAAAACCACGCAGTTCAGCCAATTTCTAACGGAATCTCAAGAAATCTTCTGGAATCGATCACAAAATTCCTATAGTTTTAGCCGAGGTCAATTTTTGTGGAATGGCAATGGTTTCGGATATATTCCGGTAAGTACTGGGGTTACCTTCCTCCCGGAAAAAAAAGGTTACTTGCAGATTGGCTTCGAAATTCATCTTGCGACTTGTAAAACTTCATGATTTTGCAAAACAAGTACACTGGAGTACATTTCGGCGATTTTCGATCGAATTGGCCACCCTCCAGGAATTCCTCCGGAAGTTCCTCCAGGAATTCTTCCGGAGGTTCCTCCAGGAATTCCTCCGGAGGTTCCTCCAGGAATTCCTCCGAAATTTCCTGCAGGAATTCCTGCGTAAGTTCCTCCAGGCATTCCTCCGGAAGTTCCTCCATGAATTCATCCGGAAGTTCCTCCAGGAATTGCTCCGGAAGTTCCTCCAGGAATTCCTCCGGAAGTTCCACCAGAAATTCCTCCGGAAGTTCCTCCAGGAATTGCTCCGGAAGTTCCTCCAGGAATTCCTCCGGAAGTTCCTCCAGGAATTCCTCCGGAAGTTCCTCCAGGAATTCCTCCGGAAGTTCCTCCAGGAATTCCTCCGGAAGTTCCTCCAGGAATTCCTCCGGAAGTTCCTCCAGGAATTCCTCCGGAAGTTCCTCCAGGAATTCCTAAGGAAGCTCCTCCAGGAATTCCTCCGGAAGTTCCTCCAGGAATTCCTCCGGAAGTTCCTCCAGGAATTCCTCCGGAAGTTCCTCTAGGAATTCCTCCGGAAGTTCCTCCGGGAATTCCTCCGGAAGTTCCTCCAGGAATTCCTCCGGAAGTTCCTCCAGGAATTCCTCCGGAAGTTCCTCCAGGAATTCCTCCGGAAGTTCCTCCAGGAATTCCTCCGGAAGTTCCTCCAGGAATTCCTCCGGAAGTTCCTCCAGGAATTCCTCCGGAAGTTCCTCCAGGAATTCCTCCGAAGTTCCTCCAGGAATTCCTCCGGAAGTTCCTCCAGGAATTCCTCCGAAGTTCCTCCAGGAATTCCTCCGAAGTTCCTCCAGGAATTCCTCCGGAAGTTCCTCCAGGAATTCCTCCGGAAGTTCCTCCAGGAATTCCTCCGGAAGTTCCTCCAGGAATTCCTCCGGAAGTTCCTCCAGGAATTCCTCCGAAAGTTCCTCCAGGAATTCCTCCGGAAGTTCCTCCAGGAATTCCTCCGGAAGTTCCTCCAGGAATTCCTCCGGAAGTTCCTCCAGGAATTCTTCCGAATATCCTCCAAGAATTCCTCCGGAAGTTCCTCCAGGAATTCCTCCGGAAGATCCACCAGGAATTCCTCCGGAAGTTCCACCAGGAATTTCTCCAGAGGTTCCACCAGGAATTCCACCGGAAGTTCCACCTGGAACATGGTCTATCTGGTTGCAAGCTTCACCATTTGGGTGTCTCCAGGTGTGCTTTCGGATATTCTTTCGTTCAAAGTAGCTGCTACTGATGGCCATCCCTCTGGCAGCAGCGAAATTTACTAGCCGTAGGCCGTTGTCATTGGAAGCGGAGTGAGGCTCTCCCTACCAATTATGGGACAGGAAAAGTTTTCTCTACCGACCTGAGCCTTAGCGTCTCCGATAACAATTTTCACGTCATGCTTTGGGCACTCTCCATAGGCTTTATCAAGACATTCATAAAACGTATCTTTCACATCGTCGGATTTATCGTTTGTCGGTGCGTAAACGTAGATTAGGCTGTAATTGAAGAATTTGCCCCGTATCCTCAACACACAGATTCGTTCGCTAATGGGCTTCCACCGCATCACTCGCTTCATCTGCTTGCCCATCACTACGAAACCAACTCCATGCTCTGCTTTTTCACCGCCGCTGTGATAGATGTTATACTTGAATGCAGTATTGGTCGTGGGGTCCACGGCTCGGAATTCACGTTCTCCGGATCTAGGCCATCGGACTTCGTCAGAAGGCTCACTCGTCCAGATCGTCGTCCTGACATTCCAGGTACCGAGTTTCCAATCATAGTCCTTATTTCGTTGCCGGGTCGGTTGCCAAAAATAACGTTCTCTTTTTCTTCTATCTCAATTTTTCGTGGTATTTGAGAGGCTTCAGTAAGCTACCTTTCCGGGGGCGCGTTACCTATATCGCACTGGTGGGGCTGTCACCTTAGGTATAGCTGACGCGATACAGCATTTCGTTGATCAGCCACTGGGTACCAAGCAGACGCTGTTTGAGCCGCACCTCCTGGTGAACAGACGCTCGAGGCGTACCTGTTCACTCTAGCTGATGTCAGAAGGACAACAGTGCCCAGGCTTCACTACCAGCTAAGTACACAACCCTTAGCTGGTGGTCCTTTGTCATCGGACGACCCGTGGAAGCGTGCGATAGGAACTTGTGGGGACCAGAGCTCTATAGGGCGCTCCTTCCTTGATCTCTACCCACCATTTTGCAGCCCAGCCCGAACTACGTGGACGAATAATTTAACTGAGTGTTATTTTACAATTATTGATCTTATAAGGCTGGGGAGCTAATTGGAGTTACATCTTCTTCTTCTTCTTCTTCTTATTGGCACTACATCCCCACACTGGGACAGAGCCGCCTCGCTGCTTAGTGTTCATTAAGCACTTCCACAGTTATTAACTGCGAGGTTTCTAAGCCAGGTTACCATTTTTGCATTCGTATACCATGAGGCTAGCACGATGATACTTTTATGCCCAGGGAAGTCGAGACAATTTCCAATCCGAAAATTGTCTAGACCGGCACCGGGAATCGAACCCAGCCACCCTCAGCATGGTCTTGCTTTGTAGCCGCGCGTCTTACCGCACGGCTAAGGAGGGCCCCCAATTGGAGTTACATATTCGGAATCATTTCTCGAAGTAAAAATCCAGACAAGAAGGAAGAAGGGATTTGCTCTCTAACAACCATAGGCTCTCTGGTAGTGCTAACAGAAACATTGATTCCTTGAACTCGGTTTGAACAATCAATCTTCGAAGCGTTATAAAATTGTTTGTAGACGTGCCAGCAACGTGTCTTCTTCAGGAAAGCATTTCGGCATCCTTCAGACTATATGGAAACGTATTGGCGTGAATGGCAATAAATTAAGGCCGATAGGAGCAAAAATGCAAAAAATAGCTTTTCCACACTAATCTTGATAAATTTCTAACGCGATGCGGAAAGCGAGGATGCAACCTATCTAGACCTTCTTTTGCATAGTTGATTGGGATCTTAAAACAATTCAGAAAAACCATGATCTCACTTGATTAGATGAAGTTTGCGTTTTTTCCATACAACTGCGCCCCACTCAAGTGTTCATATAAGTGTTAGAAAGCTCAGACGGTCACATCACTTCTAATTGTGAATCCAGACCCAACGATACCTACCAATTAACAAATGTTACTTCCTGTGATTTTTGTTGAGACACAAAGCCAGCAAATAATATCCTCCAAATTACCTGAAATTTTGCCAGGAAGTCATCAAAAAGAAGCTGATAGACATGTGGGAGTTGGAATTTTTGAACATTTTTGAAATATGAACTACCCTAATGTACAGTGAGCTTAACTTAAAAGCCAGCTTTAGTAACAGATACTTCTTTTAGCATAGCTTCATTTAGATAACTTTTTTTTCTATATTTGTTTTAGTTGCGAAATATACGCCCTTACAAACGCAAATATTGAAATATATCATTCTCAAAATAAGCGACTAAACAGCTATAATTTTACAATTACAGCACTGTGCGTGATCAAAGAAACACGATAGCGCTGATGTGAGTGCCAGAAATAATTATGG